>NC_091124.1:184677950-184807950 GCF_040183065.1 Periplaneta americana
CAGAATATAGAAAAGGCTGGAGAAAGCTGGGTTTGCAGTGAAAGACCTACCCTTAGGCAGAACACTATGAATGAATATTCATAAACATCTGAAATGGGACAAACATAATATTAACTATCTTTTTAACAAATTAAGTATCATTATAAATTATAGCAAATAAATTATAACAAATTACATTATTTTGTTGCGTTACGAAATTACTTAGCAGAAGATGTACTACGTATAGTTTACCTTGCCTTATTTCAGTCTATAATCCAATACGGAATATTAGAATGGAGTAGTACTTATAAAACCAACTTTAATACACTAGATCTATTACAACCTATCGATTAGCCATCCCACCAAAAAATTGTTTTTAGAATATAAAGTCTTCAAATACATCAAATTTATATTCACTGTAACATTAAATTTTATACATAAAAATCACACGCACAAACACAAAACCAAAAGTACGGATGCAATACGCCATAGAATATTAGGGGAGAGTCGGGTAGTATCGGACATCGGGTAGTATCGGACAGTGCGTTTCTTTCATCTACCACCATATGGTAGTACCTGAATGACATGGTTACGTTTCTCTATGCGACACCACAGAAACGTAACCATGTCAATCAGGTACTATCATCGTGTGGTAGATGAAAGAAACTCACTGTCCGATATTACCCGATGTCCGATACTACCCAACTCTCCCCTATATCGGCTCTAGAATTTATAACAAACCCAAGTGGTGAATGAGTACTGCTTTGAACCACAGGCCTAGTAGTAATATCGGCAATGAGCTAGAAACAAATAGTAAGAATAAAAACATTCGAGATTTATAATTATAAGGGTATAAAGGAATTTAAAAACGGATATCAGGCAAGGGTAAACGTGATCAAGGATGAGAATGGTGACTTGCTTGCTGACTCTCATTCAATCCTGAACAGATGGAAAAAATATTTTGGAAAACTACTAAATATACATATCAAAACAAATCAAATCAAAACAAAATGAATCATTCAAACTATCACAACTTAATTTCATTCCCGAAACTGGATGACGTATTGTACATGCCTGTGTATCTCTAACAGAGCGCAGAATTCTTTAGTGGATTCCTCGATTTTAAAATAATTAAAAACTTCAACCCTTACTCACTGAACATGGTGAACAGCTATTGCCATTAGCTTAGCATACTCTTTCGTGAACCAGCAGATGGACATCAATCCGATGTATCAACAATAATGTTTTGTGTACAAAATAGGTTCAACATTTCTATCTTGAAACTGCAGACAAAAAATACACCTGCGAAGAAGAAAGTGTAACATCTGCTCCAAAACTTCGCAGACTCTTTCACAGTTTGCGAAGCCTCAACAACGCAATTCTGATGATTTTCGTCAGTGTCTAGTGGTTCAGAGTAAATCAATTCTCTCACGCATTCCCCAGGAAAGAAACCCAGAAGTAACAAGTCTGGAGACCTTGGAGACCAGGAATCTGGTCCTTCACTTATCCATCTCCTGCTATATATTACTTCTAGACGTTTTTATACGCAGCAGGCAAAGTAAGTAGGAGCTCGTATGATTAGCGAAGCGGGCTTGTAATTTCTGGGTTTCCATTAATATTCACAAAGACGGAATACAGAACCCTAAATTTGATAGAACTGCCTTACCTCCTTCACAGTTTAATAAGTTGTGCAACGACGCTTTTTTATATACACAGAATTACATTAAATATTTACAATGGTAGTCAGATTTATCCTAAAAGTTCTAAGTTTTTGTCCTAACTCTTTTGGCAGAACCTAAATGCTATACTACACCTGGATTAATACACACTAGGAATTATGGACCAAGATTATAACAATTCAGTACGTATTGAAAAATAATCCAGAACTAAGCAATTTACACATTCTTAAGCTTAAAAATGAAGTAAAATTCTTTGTAGGATTATTTTTCATTTTATTATTATTTTTAAGTGTTGTTAACATAACATGCTATTAATATTTATTTTATTTGTCTGATATACAGGGTGATTCACGAGGAAAGGTAAAAAATTTAGGATGTGAGTTCTGAAGTCATTCTTCGTGAAAAAGTTCAAATGAATATAGGTCCGTTTTCGAACGGTTACGGAGATATGGCTCTTTGATTTCACAAAAACTTCTGAGGTTCCATTTTACTAATTCGCATTTAGAGACAGATAACGGACAAATTTAAAGTTTATATTCACGTATGCATACATACCTAATATTCTAGACGTCGGGGTCGATGTTTTCGCACATTTTCAAAGGTACCTCCTCCTGCTTCAATGCACTGTTGCGCTCGGGCTTGAATCGGGCTCGACACTCGGGAGAGTTGCACGTGGCTGTCTTTATACCGCACCCAAAATACGGTCGATTAGCGCCTCTCTCGTTTCCCCGTTCCTTTGCTATACCAAGTCTTTCATCCAACCCCATAGACAGTAAATACTCTTCGATATGGTACCCTTCTGTTCGGAAAGCGTCGTTCATATTCAGCGACGGCACGCAAGGAACTTCCATCGCACAAACCATAAACATACACAATATCGGCGTATTCTGTAGTCGAAAATTTATAAGGCATCTTAAAAAACAACTTAACACTTCCGAGAACTGTTGTGACATTTGTAATGCCCCACCACCCGGTTTGTTTCTCTTCTCTTATCTACATCGCTCACAATGCAGATTCTAATGTTACGTCATTCATCGGTGACCTTGTCTTACGTCAGCAGCGTATGGTAACGTCTGATTCACATTGGGGCGAGACGTTTTACCAAAAAAAAAAAAAAATGCGTCTAGCTCCGTCATCGTTCGAAAACGGACGTATGTTCATATGAACTTTTTCACTCAAAATGGCATAAGATATCGTATCCTAAATTTTTTACCTCTCCTCGTGAATCACCCTGTATGTATAAAGTATTAAAATATAAATATAAACAGATCAATTTCTTAATTAATAACAACCATACAACGAACTGCTTAGTGGACTTCGAGTTCTTTTTTTTTTTTTTTGGTTACTATATATATATATATATATATATATATATAATGTTAACTCTCGTTAAGCGGTTTTTACAATTATTTTCTCAATCTTATTGCTATTATTTTACTATTGTTAATGTTTTATTGTTGTTATTATTATTATTATTATTAGTAGTAGTAGTAGTAGTATTATTATTATTATTACTATTTTTATTTAATTGGTATTACTGTCTTTGTATTATCTCCGTCAGTGTTATTCTATTATTATTATTATTATTATTATTATTATTATTATTATTATTATTACAACCATCAACATTATTATTGATACCTGTAAAAATTTATGTAGGCTTTACATGGCTGTACCCGAGCACGAGCACATGCTCATTTCGGGTTTATTTTCATACCATTCAACAGTAAATTATGAAAAAATTTGAATTTGAAAAGTTATTTTGTATTGAATCTTTCGGATGATGTGTTTGATTTACATGGTAAACTTCTGTAAACAATATTATTACAATATATTTTAATACAAATTCATCCACTTGTTTATTCCGAACTAAGAACATTATACTCTTTTAATTAACACAAACTTAAAACCATCAAATGAAATATAGGAATTCATAAAGAAAAACTTAAAATAAAAATAAGCAAGCTACTAGACATAATATTTCATGCTCTGTAGGCCATCGGCGAAAACAATTATTAAATTCCCAATTTTGTGGGACGTCCTATTCTACTAGAAAACAGCGAAGGAATTTCACGGCTCCTTGGAACTAATTTAAGATGCAAACTTATTTTCCCGGTATGTCCTAGAGCTGAACTCTCTTTATAATGAAGCGGAGTGCCATTATATCGACCCTGAGGTGCACTACTGCTCGCAAGGAATAATTTCCTAGACTTTGCACTGGTGCAGGAAGTCAACAGAAAGGCATCTGATGTAAAATATTGAAATAATAGCTACCGGGTAGGAGCGGATGCTCCAAGAAATGAAAGCGCCTTCGTCTCCTGCTTTATTACGTCTGCTGCTGGTATCCCGGTGCGTATCTGTCTGGTGGTGCGCAGAATTGGATCTCGGGGCCTCGAGACGTGTCCCAACGGGTGTGTCTAAATGTGTGTTGCAGCGTTAACACGTCCGCACAATATCTGAATTAACGTGATATTAATGGAGATGAGGTATGCCGCAGAACACATGCATTAGGAAGGATGAAAATGAAAGAGAAGGAGAATGATACTAAGAATGGAACAGAGGAAGTGAAGAAACAAATAATTTACAAAATGAAAACTGAGGAAAGGCCAAAGAAAAAGTAGAATAAAGAACGAAAGTAAGAGATAAAAAGACAAAATAAACGCAAAACGAAAGAAAATGAAATGAAATAAATGAGAATAGTACATTATGCAACGAGCCTATAATGATACTAATTAAGACGATCATACGAGCGTCTTAATTACCATTATAGGGAAGTTTCATACGACTTTTTATGCTCGACCATATTTCTAACTTGAAATTATTCATAAGTTTTCATGTTATTCTTATGTAAATGGGGAGCGAACTGACCTTGATATGTGCGCAGACGCGAAAGTATTGATTTTTTCCGGGCAACGAATGTCGACGACCTTGATATAATCTAGAAAGTAAGATAAACGTTAAACTTGATATAACCTTGTAATTGAATTCGATATTGAAAAACGAGATGATAAATTGAATTTATTTGAACATTATTTACAATTAACACTAATTATTATAGTAACAGAACATAACCTTCAGCGACAGTATTGGATTTACAGCCTCCGTGACGTTTCCCTCGTCTTTCGATTGCATATCCGAGAATAATCGAAAACCTGAACTTTAATGAATAGGTGTACTTTAATGACATGCATTAAAGGACTGCTACCAGGTGTATAATTACTACATTTCGGCATGGTCGAGCATAAAAAAGTAACATGCCAGATAAATAGAGAAAAAGTGGTAATCAGGCCTAAAGAGAGAAAAGGATGAGAAGATGAAGTGTAAAAAACAACAATAATTACCTGTACATTAAGTAGATAATAATGAATACTGTAGAAGGGAAATCGAAGAACTTATGTACCAACAAAGATAGTAGTATCGAAAGAAAAGAAGAGCTGAATTAAGAATGAAAGAGAGAAAACACAGAGAAAGAGTTTGGAAATGACAGATTAAGTAAAAGTAAACGAAAGAAAGATTATAAAATAGAGACAAAATGAAAAAGAAAATGACAATGATTCAAATTAAAAAGAAAGATGGAAACAGAAAGATCAGAGAAATAGAAGTAGGCCTATAGATAAATAATAAGTGGGTACAAAGACAAAAAAAGAGGATAGAGAGAGGAGATTATTTTACTTCGTTATTTAACGACTTTGTATAACTACTGGGTTATTTAGCGTTGATGAAATTGATGATAGCGAGATGGTACTCGTATTTGGGGAGACGAGGCCGAAGATCAGAGAAATAGAAGTATAGGTAAATAAAAAGTGGGCACAAAGACAAAAAAGACGATAGGGAGAGGAGATTATTTTACTTCGTTACTTTAGGACGCTGTATCAACTACTGGGTTATTTAGCGTTGATGAAATTGGTGATAGCGAGATGGTACTAGTATTTGGAGAGATGGGGCCGAAGATTCGCCATAGATTACCTGATTTTTTCGGATAAACCTTGGGAAAAATCTCAACCTGGTAATCAGCACAAGCGTGAATCGAATCTACGCCCGAGAGCAACTTCGGTTCTGCAAGGAAATGCGTTACCATGTGAGCTACGCGATGGTTGGGAGAGGAGATAAAAACATAAAAATAAATATAGAAATGGAAACAGAAGTAATAAAGAAGATTATAAAACTGAAACGGGCAAAAAATGAAGAGTTATGGTTGGAAATAAGAATTTTGAAGAAGGAAGGAATAAATACGAATTGAAGATATCGAATTAAGATAGACGAACACATAAGGAAAATAAAAATCATACACGAAGAAAGAAAACGGAGAGAGAACTAAATTAGTGAATGAAATATTATATCGGGTAAAAGGAAACTAAAAACTGTCCTTTTTAGAGACGAATCAGGAGAGGGCAGTGTTAAACATATAAGTCTAATATTATTTTAGTCGTCTTTGAACGATTCCCGAGACAACTACATAAATAAAAGCGAAAGATGGCAACAGTTTAAAACGTGTTCATGTAACAGTAGCGGTTTAGAGCCAATTGGCTTGTCGTCAGCACGACACCTCATCCTGCTCAAGATTTTTCCGTGGTTTCCCTTGAGTAATAAGACAAATGCCGGGATGAGCCCTAAAAGAAATGGGCCACGGACCACTTCCTTTCCCCCCACTCTTTCTCTTCTACTATCACAAAGAAGTTGCTAATTTCTTAGATAATCCTATAATATGATAATAGGGGAAAATAAATATATTGTAAGTTCACAGGGCTAACGGCTTCGAAGCTGGGTACCTGGTTCTAATGAAGTGCATAGGTAGGAATATAACATGGGGGCATGAGATAGTTACTCTGCCTGCCATAATAATTCACTTCAATTAAAATAATTTCGAGGGAAAAATTGTTCCGGAGCCGGGTATCGATCCCGGGACCTTTGGTTTAACATACCAACGCTCTACCACTGAGCTACTCGGGAACTCTAACCGACACCGATCCAATTTTTCCCTCTATATCCACAGACCTCAAAGTGGGCTGACAACCGTCAAGCAACCAACTTCGAGTGCACACTAACTCCGTGTGACTTAAATTGTGGTTTTCTGTTAACGAACAGTGACGTGTATTATGCAAATCAAGATTTCAGGTAAATCTGATCTGATCTGAAATCTAGATTTGCATAATACACGTCACTGTTCGTTAACAGAAAACCACAATTTAAGTCACACGGAGTTAGTGTGCACTCGAAGTTGGTTGCTTGACGGTTGTCAGCCCACTTTGAGGTCTGTGGATATAGAGGGAAAAATTGGATCGGTGTCGGTTAGAGTTCCCGAGTAGCTCAGTGGTAGAGCGTTGGTACGTTAAACCAAAGGTCCCGGGATCGATACCCGGCTCCGGAACAATTTTTCCCTCGAAATTATTCAAATCAACTTTACAGGGAGTTATACCTGAAATCTTGATTCACTTCAATTAAATTCCCCAATGGGGGAAAAAAAACGGTTTAGTCACAAAATTAAATACGTACATTCACGAAACGTTCAGTAACGTAACGCGTGACAGAGGAATATTGGTGGCTGTGCATTTCCTCCTTCCCTCACTAGTCTAGCTTGCGACTTGCTTCTAGAATCATTGAATGCTCAGTTGTCACTCCTTTCTGTCACACACTTTATTATCGATCTGCAGACAAATTACAGCTAAATTGTCAATTTTACACAGCAAGGACATAGTTGCTGCCATTTTCTCCTCAAAATCCCCCAACATCACCTCTGTATTTTCTCCCGTTTTCCTGGAATGCATATTCAAAAATTCAACTAAAAATGCTCCTTTTTTCAAAACCCGTTCACAAAAGACCACGATAATATTAAACTTTTATATTTAGCTTACTGCCCAGATTTAGGTATCTATCAAAATGACCATAATTAGCCCACTTTCACAGTGTACATGCTAGAGAAGTAGGCGGTTTTAAACCTTCAGCCGTTCTATAGTGATTGTAGCGTACCTGTCTAGCTCATTCATATCGTACGCTAAACTTGCCAGTGCACGCGAACTATAATCTTTTCGCTGTAAGAAAAATGCTAATATAAACAATAGCACGTGACTGAAGTGAGGCTTCATTGGCCGCTGTTTGGCGCCATAGATTCCCAGTACATGTTCCCGCCTACTGTTGTACATTCTGTTTCATGTTAAACATTTCCCGTTCCTCGTCAAGTATGCCTAACGTCACTACTATGCATTCGTTTGCTTAGGAAACATTTACTTTATAATTACTGTGATTAAAACTCATTTAACTTATTATATACATTTAAGACTATTTGTTTGTCTCCGCTTTTCAGAGGGTTTCTACTCTGATGTTTAATAACCACACACAACGAGGATGAAGAAGCCATACTTCAGTACCATGTGCTTACGTGAACAACTACGAGCTCAAGTGACGCCAGCTTGTTACAAGAACAGACTACTTCGGTATTACTGTTGCTATTCATCCGCGTTCATAGTACATAACAAAATATAAAAGTAGCTTTTCTTTTACATGTCGTTTTACATATGAGTGAAGTTATATGATCCATCATATTTAACAAGTAGAATTCAATTTTTTATTTTCGAATAATACAAGATGATAGTTTCCATTTACGGAAATATATTTTCCTGCGTCGAGTGAGTGTTTCGACTGGGAGCCAATCACGGGTATGACAGCTACGTGCTTGTGTTTGCATTAGGATATTTTTCTCACAGCGAAAACAGTATAGCAGGTACGGATTGAGAAGTTGCGTTCGACTAAATGTACTACGAGTATATTTGCCTACCGCTGTGCTAGATAAAAGGAAGAAAGGGAAAGAAAACTGGAAGGAAAGGAAAGAAGAAAAGGAAGGAAATAAGAGGAGAGAGGGAAGAAACAATAAGGCCTATGGATTAAAAGATGAAAAGAAGTAGTATAAAAATGCAAATTGAGGAAAGAACCAGTAATTGAAGGATTCCAAAGTGTCCTAAGATCTTTTTACAAGAATTTAACCTGCTTTATTAACTTTTTAATTTATCCTTTCAAGCCTATACTAACTCTGTACGTTTATTTAACAGACTCTCCTAAGTCTTGTCTTAGATACGCAGAAACTAAGGCATAACGTTTATTTTATCAGCTTTTGTCATTTGTTCTCATAACTTTTCTTTTGGACTTAGGGCAGTTTGGAATTTACCATTTCAATTGACAAAGATAAAAGGAAAGAGAAAAGGGAAATAACCAAGAATAGAAATGAACGGAAATAATAGAGATTAAAGAAATGGATTAAAAAGCTATGAAAGCAACCAAATAGAAGAAAGGAACTAGAAATAGTATGACAGCATGAGAGCATATAGGAAAACAAAGTAAGCACGGACATTAAGTAGCGAAATAAAATACACATGTATTCATTATTCATTGGATTAAGTGACGATGCTTGGACAAGAAAAAGAATGTTTAAATGTGACGTCATGATTTAATGGAAGGACATAATATTATTGTCTCCAAGACTTATGGCAACCACAAAATTATTGTTCTCTTTTCATGCAACTTTAATAAATTTATTTCTGCTCCGATCTCATTCGGCAATCCTTCTACATTGATTATTTCCTTTTATTAATTATGAAATTTGCATTTTTGTTTTTTCCTTAACTGTTCTTAGCTTTTTTATCTAGCATGATGTATCCTTTCACTGGGCCTAGAAATTTCATTTAGAGTCTATGAATATTACTCATATCTGTTTCAGAGTCCATCAGATATGGTAGTGTGATCTGAACAGCTACGTTAAGAAGGACTTGTCACGGCTTCACCGCAGCTACTTGCTTCAGGGCCCTTGTAGAGCTTTCTCAGCTACCTGGGAGGTGCCAGGACGAAGTCCAGGCTGTACGTCGCCCATACAAGCATTTCCCTTCGAAATAAAATATTGGGATAGCAAACGTAGAAGGCTTAGAAATGAGATTGATAAATTGAAATTCTGTAATAAATGAATATGGATTAAAATTGAACGAAGTAAACACTGTAGCTATGCAAATAGCAAGAATAGGCTACCAAAATCAAAACTGAAAATTAAATTAAATGAAAAATATTTAGAGAAAGTAGAAAAATTCAATTATTTGAAAATAAAATGTATAGTGATGGTACGATCAACATGAAATCAGTAGAAGAATACAGTAGCTATAGTACCAACAAGTGAAAGGCTTACTATGCAATGGAGACAGCTAAAAAAAAACAAGAAAATCATATAATTCATAGTTTAAACCAGTCTTGACATACGCAGCAGAAACTTGGACTATGACAAAAAAAAGATCAGAGCAGAGTTCAGGCGATAGAGATAAAATTCCTTAGAAGTGCAGTACAGAAAATACGAAGAAATAGAGTTAAAAATGATGATGGAAGGAATATTTTGGGAATTTCAAAATTACAGGATAGTGTATTGGAGGCAAACAGAGGGCACGTTATGAGGACGGTTGAAGAGAGATCATCAAAGAAGGCACTGAAATTGAAAGTAAAAGACAAAAATACCCATTGGAAACCTAGAACAAGAGGGGAAGATCAAATTGAGTGGGACGTTGAAAAAAAAGAGGGAAACCATCATAGCGAGAAATAGTGGAAGAGGACAGCTCGGAGGACCGTTACAGATTAAGGATGCGACTCCACAACAAGGGACACGTGTCTAGAAAAAGAACATTATTATTATTATTATTATTATTATTATTATTATTATTAACATCTCCCTGCTATTATTCGATTGACAAGCTTTTATCATCCAGTCTGCTTTCAAAAAATCTGAAAGATATAATTTATAAAACAGTTATATTACCGGTTGTTCTGTATGGTTGTGAAACTTGGACTCTCACTTTGAGAGAGGGACAGAAATTAACGGTGTTTGAGAATAAGGTTCTTAGGAAAATATTTGGGACTAAGAGGGATGAAGTTACTTGAAAATGGAGAAAGTTACACAACTCAGAACTGCACGCATTGTATTCTTCACCTGACATAATTAGGAACATTAAATCCAGACGTTTGAGATGGGCAGGACATGTAACACGTATGGGCGAATCCAGAAATGCATATAGAGTGTTAGTTGGGAGGCCGGAGGGAAAAAGACTTTTGTAGAGGCCGAGACGTAGAAGGGAGGATAATATTAAAATGGATTTGAGGGAGGTTGGATATTATGGTAGGGACTGAATTGATCTTCCTCAGGATAGGGAGCGGTGGCGGGCTTATGTGAGGGCGGTAGTGAACCTTGGGGTTCTTTAAAAGCCATTTGTAAGTAACTATTAATTATTAACACCAAAAACGAAGAGAATATGTTATTTCTAACTTACATTCGAAAGACAAAAATAAATTTTCCAACGACTTGTAATGCAAGGAAAGATTCAAGAAAAGTTAGGGATTATCTAAAATAACAGCCATTCACCAGTGGCCTGGACTGCTTAAGTTAGAGTGCTTTGCTATGCATCCAGAAATGGAGAACTATGTTGCTGGAATGAAATGAGGAAATAAACGTAAGACGGGTACGCGAAATCACTGCATGATGCATTAAGAATAATGTTCAAATATCGCTATTATTTTATGAATCCGAAAGAGAACTTTAAAGCCAGCGTAGCTAGAACTGTCAATCTCCGAAATATTAAGCGAAGTTTGTTTCGGGGAAATTCTGATTTTAGGATAATATCACAATTAAGTTAATTATAAGTCCATGAATTCCTAATTTGAAAAGATTATAGTTAATATGAAGTTCTAGTCTCGTGCGGTATGTTGAAGTATAACAAGTTTTTACTTGAGAAAGCAGCTTTAAGAGAAGGAAAGCATATTAAATAGGAAAGTAAATATAAACACATAGGTATGGAAAAATAACACGGGTACCATTTCTCCAACCAACGAATTTCCTCCATGTTATTTTGCTTTTGTTCATTTTTGAATTTGATAAAACTGGAATTGAAATTATCGAAATGGACGTTTTAAATGGGTTAAAGAGAACATTTGAATTATTAAAAGCTCTCGGAAGTCAATACTGTTACATTGGAAGTGCATTCGTAAACATTGTGGCTTGTGTTAAAACACAGACCTTTTAAAGTTAATGTATGAACTGTGTAATATAGAGATCGTATTTGATACAAATTTCTGGTAACTTATTCATCGCATATGGTACGTAAGTTCTTTACGTGGAATTTTAATGATAATAATGATGATAATAATAATAATACTGATGATTATAGTAATAATAATAATAATAATAATAATAATAATAATAATAATAATAATAATAATAATTGTATCAACAACTACAATGGTTGTTGTGTCTTACAAAGACATCTGATTGTTTTACATTTTTGTTTAAACTATAAAATTTGTTTCTTTCATTCAATTAAATTGGAGGCACAGAGGTAGCAGCTATGATTGTTATAAACTCTTGCCATTACCTATAAATTATAGAGAAAAAACTTTGTTCAGTGGAAATTCGTATCCCTGAATTCATGAATGTACATTTAAATCACAGATTCTCAAATTTGTATGTCCGTAACCAGTTTGTAAAGTGTAACAGAAGCTCACTAAATACTTTGTAAAGTGTAACAGAAGCTCACTAAATATTTTCTTGAATTGTCATCTTGTAAGTTTCGTGTTTATGCTATTTGCTTCAGTCCCTTCTCTCTCTCATAATTTTGAACTCTAAACATGCACTTCAAGTGGAGTATCTCAGGGCATACTACTACAGAAAGAGCTTCTGTCATTCAGAAAAGTTTGGCTCACAGTAAATGAACAAAAATATCAAAAGGAGAGAGTAACCAGTAATATTATTAAGAATTTGATTAACTATGGTAGTAGTCACTTAAATATGTGAACTATAAAACATTTAAGAATACGGTCTTCTACCGAAAATTTAATATTTAAATATTTTATCTACAGTAATGTCACTATAGCGTTGATTTATGTAGAGAAAATCAAAATTCGAATAGGATTTTATTGACTACTGTATTATACGATTAGAAGAAACTACATAAAGATTAGAAGAAATAAAGTTCTCTAATGTAATGAAAATTAATTGTCTTACTAAAATATGTACTAAACTGTCTTGAAAATGTATTATTGTACCATCTCATCATTACAAATATTCCGCTAGATGGCAGTAGTGTGTTATAATGAACATGGTCCGTCGATAAGTCTAACAGCTGTTCGACAGAGACATCTAAAGATCTTGATGATGAACTGTTCCCTTGTTACCATTTGAGCCAACTATACAATCTTCATTGAACTCTATGGACGAGAAAGCTTTGCTGATTCAGTTTCCATTTTTATTAAAACATTTGCATTCCGCTGCAATAATCATTATATATTAAACAATCTCTGATACGTGACTATCCATAATCTCATAAATCAGAAGCTACAACACAACCTAAATAATATAAACAAGATAAATTATAGAAGAGTTTTAATTACGGATAGTGAAATAAACATGAATCATTTTAAAAGTTACAATACTTATTGAAAGTGCAATGTTGGCAAACAAAGAAACAAATGCCAGGGAGGTGATAAAAAGAAACAAATGCTAGGGAGATGATAAAAAGCAAATGCTGGGGAAATGTTAAAAATTGTAGGATAAGCAGCCATGATGTCGTTCCGTAAAAAAAAGTAGTATGACGTAATAAAAGTGTACTGTAATAGTCTGATTAAAATTCTGAGTGCAAATTTAAATTAAGATACATGTCTAAAATAATCAATAATGTTATTGGAGACACTCTTTCACTCACTTTTCATATTATATATGTAAATAATATACAAGATTAGAAGCTGTCCACCTCTGCTTCGGCATGTGTTTACAACCGGCTGATCGGTCTAAGCCCTTCAAGGGCTGTGACGTCACGGATTATTATTATTATTATTATTATTATTATTATTATTATTATTATTATTACAAGCGGGAAATCACTGAAAAATAAAATCGTTTATTAATATTTCGAGCTCAAATATTTCAACTTTACTCTCTTATTGCCAGTATAACACCTACTTACTTACTTACTTACTTACAAATGACTTTTAAGGAACCCGAAGGTTCATTGCCGCCCTCACATAAGCCCGCCATCGGTCCCTATCCTGTGCAAGATTAATCCAGGCTCTATCATCATACCCCACCTCCCTCAAATCCATTTTAATATTATCCTCCCATCTACGTCTCGGCCTCCCTAAAGGTATTTTTCCCTCCGGTCTCCCAACTAACACTCTATATGCATTCCTGGATTCGCCCATACGTGCTACATGCCCTGCCCATCTCAAACATTTGGATTTTAAGTTCCTAATTATGTCAGGTGAAGAATACAATGCGTGCAGTTCTGTGTTGTGTAACTTTCTCCATTCTCCTGTAACTTCATCCCGCTTAGCCCCAAATATTTTCCTAAGCACCTTATTCTCAAACACCCTTAACCTATGTTCCTCTTGTATAACACCTACATTGAGAGATTCTTTCGTCCATACTCTTAAGTGAGATCGTCCATATTAAATCAATAATCGGTCATAATTCAATAATAAACTTAATAGAAATGACAATATCCTTCATAGACTACCTCTTTTTTGTGTTTTTTCGTATTTTTGTGGAATTATAAATCATTTTAAATGAGACTGTTTAATGTTCGTTTAAAATTATTATGATGATGCACAGAGAAAAGTTCTAGAAGTAAATTAATAGTGACTGTTTTGATTTCTATGTAATACTCTATTCTTTCTACTTTCTTTGATGTCAATGTCAACTTTTCTTCTTCCATTCAGATACTCACCTTCACCTGCAGTCAGACAAACTTCAGCCTATATTATTTTAATGTACCGAAGTACATATGATATTTCCATGCAGATATTCTGCGTCATCATACGATGAAAGAGTAATGGAACGGAGAAAAATTCCCTCCGGCGCCGGGATTTCAACCCGGGTTTTCAGCTCTACGTGCTGATGCTTTATCCACTAAGCCACACCGGATGCAACCCCGGCGTCGGATAGAATCGTCTCTGAGACGGCGCTTATTCCGTCGGATCCCGGCCAACTAGTCACTCATAACGAGTGCACCTCAGCACATGTGTGGACTTCGGTCCTACGTTCATAGACTTCTATGACGTAGTGCAGAGGGCGGCCACTAGAGGGAACCCAAGAGTTGGAGCTTAATCTGAGACGATTCTATCCGACGCCGGGGTTGCATCCGGTGTGGCTTAGTGGATAAAGCATCAGCACGTAGAGCTGAAAACCCGGGTTCAAATCCCGGCGCCGGAGGGAATTTTTCTCCGTTCCATTACTCTTTCATCGTAAAACTTCAGATAGTTTAACTCGTGTTTTCTTCTGTCCTCTGTTACAGAACATTAACCTTCATTCCATACAATAAAACTTTCCATGTAAACAAATTCAGATGGTCGAAAATAATGCAGAAATCAGCGTGTAAACAAAACATAACGGAAGAGGCAAGTGGAATCGTTGACCTGCTCCAACTACGCAGCAATAAATGGGCAAAGAGAACAGGTGATGACCTGAATAATTATAACTTAAGGTCAAATAATACATGTGAAAATAAGGTGAGGGCTAAGCGTGAAAGTGAAAGTGATCCTACAAGTGAAAGGAGGTTCGACAAAGAGACGAAAAAAGAATGCGAAAATATAGTAGGGACGGAGAATGGGGAATATTTAAATCCAGCGACTGTTAAGGATTTTGAGATTTTTTATAGGTAGGCTATGGTATAATTCAAAAGAATCTAAATAATTATGTAAAACGTTACATGAGTCGATAGGGGATAGTAAAGGAAGCAAACAGTATGGAGAGAGAACGAGTTAGGACGGCAAATCACAGTTCAGGGAAGACGAGTGAGTGAAGTGAAAACAACGACGGAGAGTAAAAATAAGTGGTCAGTGAAAGTGTAGAAGAAACATATATAATGACGTACCTGTTTGTTAGATAGTGGAACAATGACTAGTGATAGGTATTATTAACAACAAAAGGGAGACAAATGTAATAAAAGAATATGGATGAGGTGACAAACTAGGATAACAAATCATAGAATAAAGAAAACAATTGAGATAAATAAGTGGAAGAAACGAGTGAGTGAAATTCGGGAACAGTGGTTCAATGTGAGAAATACATGGTACAAACGGTTAAGGTATATGTACACCCACAAAACGCAAAAAATGACGAAAAATTAGAATTTTCAAAATATAACTATTTTAACATAGAATTTTCTCCTCTTTAATTTGATATAAGAATTTTCGATTTGTCCTTATGGTTTTTCAGATAAGTCCTATTTTCCAAAATGCTGCATCATCAGCCACGGTCACTTACTTTTGGAGTACATTACTTTTGGAATGATCTTCGTAGCAGTCAATCCCATCGTCCAGCATTGCTTGTAAAATTAACTTCTTTCTAGTCCCGAAATAGATGCATAGATATCAGGGCATGATCATTAGATTGAAAAAACATTTTTACATAATGAAGTAATTTATAATCTTTTCTTGTTAGTCATAAAACTGTAAATTTGTGTGCCAATGATGTTGTACGTCATTTTAATAAGAGTCCAAAAGTAGAAATTACAATTCTGAGGAGGATGGGCATAAATCCTGGGACAAACATCGTGGAAATAGGGACAAAAATGGAAAAAAAAAAAAAAAAAAAAAAAAAAAAGAGCAAAACCTGAAGTTAGAACAAGGCGGAGAGGCAGAAAGAAGCTGAAACTGGACCGACATGAAGCTGCTTAAGGGGTGACATATGAAGATGCAGTCTTCTAGGCTCTGAAAGTTTGTGGCTCGTTTCCTGTAAATAGTAATTTTAGAGTATTTAATTCTTTCAAACAAGATATCTCAGTCAAATATGGTGATAACAAGAAGATATTGGTGTAATTTTGAAGCTTGAAATGTCTCCCAGTGCCTGACAATGAGTAAAATAATATTAATATAATTAATAATTATCTATGGATTGTTTACATGATTTATGCAACATAAAAAATTCTTGTAAGTTACATATATGGTAATATTTAATTAATGTAAATAAAAATAAAAAATAGCTCTATGTCAGGCACTAAAGAATAGTTTTGGCTATAAAACAGTGAAAAAAACTGTGGCTCTATCTTAAAAACTGCATTAGCTATTATGTTTCAAGTTGCATGTCAAAATTATAAACAAAATAATTTTTAAAAACAATTTAGACATAATTTCAAAGGATCTGTTCTCTTCATACTCTTTCTGGTAACATTCTCAATTGTATAAAAATTTTACAGAGCAAAATTATACAAAACAAAATTTTTTGTATGTAAAGGTGTACATATACCTTAATAGTGCAAAGCAGTGGCAGCTCCTGCATAATTTTAAGAGGAGGAAAGAAGTTAACAGTACAAAATGACGCCATCTTGAAGGACACATACTATAAATTAGTCTACATGCATACATGTAAGACCAGATAGTGTTAGGGTTGGCTTCCCTTTTGTATAGCAATAACCTGTTCTTGTAAACTGAGTTTCCTAAATTGTCCAAAATATAATGTGTTTTCACTTCCATTTATTGTTGAATAATTGCACAAATTAACAATTACAAGGAAATTCACAACCTTGCAGAATTTTTCGCGCACACTACAGCATCACACGTGTTGGAAGAGACCAGGTACTAACTCGTAACCGGAACCATTGTGCGGAAGTGAGAATGAGAAAGAATCTGTTAGGAAAGCCAGAACACTGCACCCCCCCACGAGGTCTGTGTTGGCACGTGTACTTCTGCAAGTTCAGTATCACATGCTTTTGAAGAATGTCAGTTCTTTTCAAGTCATACTGCCATTATTGGTAAAATATAGTTTTAAGGTTTAAGTGAGCTGCCGGTGCCGATAAATTTTTTAATGTTAAAATAATGTAATTTGAAGTACTTTCAATTTGAAAATATATCTGATCAAAACTGACAAATTGGCTGTCGTCCTATCTAGTAGTCAATGATGGAAGTCAATTTCAGGGGCCAAAAGATTTGCGATACCAAAGTAGAACTACTTCCTCTTTTTTTTTTTTAATATATTGAATAAATTAAAACAGTCTATGCTTATCTAGTATTACATTTATAGCATTAACGTTTTCAGTACGTGTGTACCATTTTCAAATGCGAATGCCTGTTACATTTAAATAGGTCTACATAACTGTGGAATTGGAACATTCATGAACATTATGGATGCTGTTGATAAAAATACATGAAACACAACTTAATGATAAAATATATAAAAATACATATGTTAACAGTAGTTCACGTGATCACTTCGATGGCATGTTGTTAGAGTAATCTTCTCTTAATGTGGATCATCGTGGTTAAATATTATAAAATGTCCAATAGAATGGTGAATGTTAAAATTAAGTTGCACTGATAATCACTATAAAACCCTGTAGTCTTGTTGAGTAATATTAATGTTCATTTATGTTCGTATGTGCTGTATGTTACACTATATCCCATTAGATATGTCGTACGTAATGTAGGTTTTGTGTTACCTGGTTGTAGCTTGGTGGTAGAGTTGTTAAAAACAGGTACAGAATTCTTAGTGACCTCGTGCGGTTTTCAGTCTAGCCATTGTGCACTGCATGGTCTGGGTATGGTGTTTGTTTCCCGATGGCTTGGTTTTGTTTTAATTTATTCAATATATTTAAGATTATAACTTGCTTATCGGGAACTTCATATACAATAAAATTACTTCCTCTTTGTTTTATGTAAACCCGACTTTAACTTTCAAATATCCTCGAAAGATTTAAACCATGAATAGTAGCCTATATGAAGTGCAATGAATAATATTTGATTTATAATTAAAAAAAAAGTTTATATGGTGTCTTTCATAGCTCTGCGTTAAAACTGTTTTTATTATGCCTCCCATGTGTTATAGTCTGGTTGAATGCAACATCGCTAGATGGCAGCGGTAGCGAGCTTGCTGCGTTACCAGTCGGTTTCTGTCTGCTACACTATTTCCTGCGCATGCGCAGAATCAGAGGAGGATCTCCTCCCTATCCGTTCATTTATTTGCTTTAAAGCTCTGCTTCTTTCTCTGGCCGCTAGTGCGCTGTTGTCTATGTGTTAACTGCAGTAGAGGAGGAATGGATTGGCGTCGTTTAAAACTCGATCAACCGAGGTTTTTGGATAGCTGTGACCTTAAAAATGATCGAATCTTCCTCGAATTTCAAGGCACATATTTCATTTGATATTTACTTTCAAAAGAAGAAAAATGTGAGGAGGACGTTCCTCCCTTGCCTCCCCCGAAGAACAGCCACTGGTGCAAAGTAATGAATAGTGATTCGATTATAGGGAAAAATAGTATGAAACTAGTTAAAAATGTAAGAAACGAATAAACAGTATAGTAAAATAAGTACTAGATAATAATGAAAAATTTAATTGGAAAATAAATATTACTTGGAAAAGAAATAGGAGATAAGTTCATGATGGGTAGCCTATAAAGCAGTGACTAGACTTCAAAACTGTTTCAAGCGCAGGAGGGGAAGCATGAATGTGACGTTTGGGTAAGAAGAGAGAATCAAATAGTAAGTATGAAATCTAGGTGTAATAGTGCGTACGCAAAACAAGTGTTTATGTAATAAATGTAATTGTGGAAGCGCATGAAAAATTTTTAGGTCCACATTACAATGAATTTAGTCTAATTGCTGACATGCAATATACATATACAATCAATCAATTTTCGGTAATTCGTTACAATTTCGATTTTTTTTTTTTCAAAATTCATTGTGCTGTTTCTTCCTCCACTTTCTCCCAAATAATTGTTATGATTTTCTCTCACATCTGGCTAATTTATTTAACACAGGCGATTCATTACCGGTATTCTGTAAGAATAAGGACAACTTTAAAATTGTCAATGGCGAATTATTCCTTTTCGATCGCGCATATTTCGACAATTTATGTTGATGTAAACAAATTCCATGAAATGTCTGAAACAATTGCGTCCCAACAAGATCTATAAACGAAGAAGAGATTTCTACGAAGAACGAAGACCGAATGGGAAACATGTTTTTTTTAATATATTTTACAACTCTTAACTAGGGGTAAAAATTCTTGATTGAATAGAAATATCTCTGTATTGAAAACACTGTACATTTTTATTTCTTCTTTCAGTGAAGCATTTGGAAATATTTTTTTCTTATTTTTTTTTTAAGTAGATTACTTTACGACGCATCTTAGGTTATTTAGCGTCTGAATGAGATGAAGGTGATAATGCCAGTGAAATGAGTCCGGAGTCCAGCACCGAAAGTTACCCAGCATTCGCTCATATTGGGTTGAGGGAAAACCACGGAAATAAACATCAACCAGGTAACTTGCTCCAACCGGGAATCGAACCCCGGCCACTGGTTTCACGACCAGACGCTCTAACCGTTACTCCACAGGTGTGAACTGGAAATGTTCTAATATCAAGTAAACATTAAACTTTTATGCAAATACAGGCTACTGTCAGTATCATAATATTGCATTGTTAGCTGGATACGATTATTCATTATTCTTGGTATCCAAAATAAAAGCGATTATGGATAAAGGATTACGAAGGATTAATGAAGAACAATCTTATAATCTGTTACGAGTAATTAATCTATGGCGGCTGCCTTTGTATAATACAATGTACGTACATTATATGATGTATATATGATAGCTCAAATTCGCAAAATCAAAGCCTTAAGGTAAGCACCAGCATGGAATCCTGTGATTATAATAGGAGACTATAACTGAACTTATCGTCTAATATTATAGACGATATTACGCGTTAAATAATGTAGGATACACAGTACCTGGCCACATTAATAGAATCACCTCTAATTTGTGAAATATTCCAGAAATATTCCATTTTAATTATACATTTATTGAAATTTTATGTTTGAAAGTACAACTATATTATTTCTACTTCATGTTCAGAATATACTTTGAACAATATTTATATTTTCAGATTACAAAATGGCAAAATCTCTATGTGAGCCAATATGAAGTGGTAGGCCTACTTAAGGGAACCAAGTAGTGATTAGGGGTCAAAAATCCGACTTTTTATTTTGTGTTTTAAAATAAAGTACAAAACTACTCTTTAAAATAATGTAAATATTGTGGGGGATATTTTTGTAGATAAGCATTTTAAATGGCCTCTTTAAATTTGGCGGTGCATGTAATTCATACATACTTTTGTTTTTTTAAAGCAGTTTTCCATAAGTTGACACTTTTCAAACGTAAGTGCATTTTTCTCTTAAACTACTGAATCGATTTACATGAAATTTTTACAGTGTTTTCTGCAGCCTGTGTTTTACATAGCAGACCTACGGGTTTAGGAATATCACACACATAACACGAGAAACAAATATATGTACTGAAAAAAAATTGTAAAATATGTCAAACAAAGTTCAATATTTTTTCTGTTTCACTAGGAGTGAAATATTTAACTAAATTTTGCTTTAGAATTTAAAATATACATTACTAGATAACTTAAAAAATACAAGGTATATGAGTGAAGACTGTAGCAAGTAATGTGCACCTGAAGAATGAGGTAGTGGGAAAACAGGTTGTCAATTAGGACCTTTCTTTTACACTTGGATACGAAACAAATTAGTCGTCTTCTATACCACTGAATTCAAAATGGTTGAGTGTATAAGCCTGGAAACTTTTATTCAATTCTGAACACTAGAAGCCTAGAAATATTGAACTAAAGTTTTGTATTAGAATTTTTTAACGACACAGACATCACTACCCACTCCCCTTAACAATTTATGAGTCCTCCTTTTCCTCTAACAATATCCTCAAATGTGCATGGCCTAGTCTCAATGCTGACTTGTATCATCTCCTAGATTTCATTACTGTGATTCCAAACTTGAAGTAGACGTTATCACGGTTGTAATAACCATTTCCCTTTCCCTTCATTCAAATCGTTAGCATACACGGTAATATTATTTTTAAATTTTTGTTATTAAATTAGAATGCATTTTTTAACACGAGTGGTTTACAAGACAGCATTATCTTCTCGCATAATGATCTTTTAAGTGCTAATTGTGTTAACTCCTCTCTTATGTCTTTCCTTATGAATGCAGCGATGTTTCAATGTTGTTATGAAGTAGAACAAATGAGGTTTCCTCTTCTCTTACAGTTTTACTTTCATATTTTCATCCGCAATGAAGAGTTAAAAGGTATGTATCTCTTAGCACCACAAGAAGTTGTGCATTTATCTTTGCAGGAGAATTCCAAGAAGGTAAACACGCTGATATATGAGCACTTGTTTCAGTTTTGTTGCAACAGTAGAGTCTACACGGGGGAGTTAAACTGTACAGAGAGAGAGATCAAGTAGTTCATTATTCATTACTTTTTTTTATTTATTTTAGTAGGTTATTTTACCACGCTCTATCAACATCTAAGGTCATTTAGTGTCTGAATGAAATGGTGATAATGCCGGTGAAATGAGTCCGGGGTCCAACACCGAAAGTTACTCAGCATTTGCTCCTATTGGGTTGAGGGAAAACCCCGGAAAAAACCTCAACCAGGTAAGTTGTCCCGACCGGGAATCGAACCCGGGCCACCTGGTTTCGCAGCCATACGCGCTAGCCGTTACTCCACAGGTGTGGACTCATTATTCATGATGAAAATAAAGATTTACTTTTTATATTCGCAGCCTATATTTATTTCCCTACTCCTATTATTATTATTATTATTATTATTATTATTATTATTATTATTATTATTATTATTATTCAGTTTTTAAGAATATCGTTGTTCTCTCTCTGTTCTTGCTCTTTAACTTTATTTTCAACAAAAAAATTTCTCTTAACGGGTTTTCTTCCACTCCGTATTCTCCACCTTTTATCATTAGGGACCGGATTTTTATGTAATAACAAGGTGTGAATTATGCACATATTTATGTAAGAAAAATAAGCTGAATATGTACCAAAATACGTAAAATCATGAAAATATTTCATATCAATATCTGGCAGGTATAGGAAAGGTAAGACTCTCCAGTTGTGATTTCATAGAGCACCCGACTTTTCTACCGCACACTTGACACATTACTATTTTTCCATCTGTAGTGAAAGCTTCATCCATCGCAATCCATGATTTTATTTTTGTCGTTAGGGTTGAAGGTACAGGGGCCATTTTAGTTAGATAAAACCTATAGATAAACTCACTTGCACTTTATACTGTAAGTACTAAAAAATAGAGAACTGAGTGAAATGAATGACACAATAGTGCTGCAAGCACTGTTTCGCTTTACTAGATTAGGAGAAAATAAGAGGAGATGTGGGACACATGCATTTTAGCAGCTCCCTATAAGGAACAAAGTACCTGAAACTATAGGTATTTACAAACTGTTGTTTGAAAAGTGGCATTCCTGTTTCATTCAGAAGTGTAGGATTATTCCAGCCGAGAACCATACTTTCCAATTGCTCGGAAAATTCCATATCCGTATAGGTCTACTAAATTTAAAATAAAGAGGTCAAGCAATAACCTGAAAAGCAATTTATTTAATTTTTCAACATCTTTTTAGTTTGTTCCTTTACTCCAGCTTCTTTTCAAACGTCGGCTACTTTATCGCAGCTCATGTCAGACTTGACACAGGATTTCCCTGGAAGGATTGGGAAGAGGGAGGGTAAGGTTGCAAATTGCATGGGAACGGCTTGTTAAGACGTGTGCAGAACAATTATAGTTCGAGACAAATCATGTCCACCGCCTACTCCACCGCATGAAGACAACGCTACTTTGTGAGTGATTTTTACAATACAAGGTAGTTGTATGAGAAAGGTTGCCTTTTGTTCATTCATATTTACAGTGGGCGGTATGGAGTGAGTGCCTCTATTACTTCCTGGAACTAACGACGTTATTTTTCGTCCCGAAATATATCTTTTCTTGGGTAGGTAAAAAGGCAATTTAAATATATGTATTTCAAATTGTAAACTTCTCTAGCAGAAGTTTTTTCCCCCCTTTTAGAGAAGTAAAAATGAATAAAACCCCTAAATATGTAGATTTATGTAATACCAAGCCATAATAAGTAATGTGGGGTAATTGTGTAAAATATGTAGTATCAAATTTTAATATATTGAAGGTAATTACAAGATTCGCAAAGATTTGTTATTTATATACGGTTGGTTGAAAGAAATATAATATGTAATTACTTAAAACTCCGGTCCCTATTTATCATGCATTATTCATACTACTGTTTCCACCTTATCAGCTGTCAGACATAGGTTAAAATAAAAAGTGTTTTAATTATAAGAGAATAACAGAACATTATTAGCAATAACCATGATATACACGACTTAAAACTAAATGGCATATGTCTGCGGATCAGCAACCGTTATTAAGTTGCAGAAGAATATCTTCCGGTAGTCCTCCATTACTCAGAATGTTATCAACTGGCTGTTGTGAAATATCAAAATGTCAGATGAAAATTTTGTAACTCTCTAATAACAAACCCGGCCCAGCTCGATGGCATTTAAGTGTGTTTAAATGCGACAGGTTCATGTTAGTAGATTTAGTGGCATGTAAAAGAACTCCTGCGGGACAAAATTCCGGCATACCAGCGACGCTGATATAACCTTGGCAGTTGCGACCATCGTTAAATAAATCGTAATTTAAATTTTTTGTAATAACAAACAATGCGTAAGGAGAACACGCACATATTTTCTCATTTGTTATCTCAGTGTCTGTCAAGAAGCGTTTGAAGTGGCCTATATTAGCAGCGAGGGCAGAAATCCAGATTCCCCTTCCAGGACCCGAGACCCGATAATAATAATAATATTAATAATAAAAATATTATTAATAATAATAGTAATAGTAATAATAATAATAATAAATAATCATAATAACTATAATAATAATAATAATAATAATAATAATAATAATAATAATAATAATAATAATAATAATAATAATAATAATAATGGCTTTATTTAACCTGGCAGAGTTAAGGCCGTAAGGCCTCCTTCTCTTACACTCAACCAGGATTAAAACTTGCTTACATAGTTGAACATAAAATGGATCGGAATTAAGTAATTATATACTGATAAAATTTAGGTACATAATGAGATCAAAAGAGGTAGTTAAATAAAAATGTACCTCATAAAATAAAAATAAACATAGTGAAATATATATGTATTAATGTTGTTAGAATCAAATACCAATCACATAAAAACAGAAGCCGATAGTTCAATAAAAAAAATGTACACAGTAAAAATAAAAATAAACACATTGGAATACAAGTTAGTATTAGATTGCAATTAAGTAGTGTTTACATAATTAAACCTGAAACCGACAATTGAATAAAATGTACACAAAAATAGATTAATAATAAAAAACACAGTGGGATACATATTGGCGTTAAGTGATAAATAAACACGATTTACATGATTACACAATAAAAATGAGAAACAAAAAAAAAAATTAAATTAAAAAATAAAAATAAATACAGTGGAACACATCCACTAAATATTTGCAACGCGTTAGGTCTGGCAACTCATCACAAGATATTTTTCTAATTTACAATTAAAGGAAATAAAAGTTCGGCAGCCCTTGACTTCAGGCGGCAGAGAATTCCAGTGACGAGAAGTAGCAACAGTGAAAGATGAAGAATAAAGAGATGATGTGTGGAGTGGTATTTCTAGCGTGTTATCATATTGTGACCGAGTATTTAAGTTATGATACCGAGAAAGACTGTGGAATCGGACAGATAAGTAAGAGGGAGTAGAGGTGTGCAAAATTCGGTATAAGAGAGAAAGGGAATGTAACTTTCTCCTCTCATTTAACCTGAGCCACAATAATTTATCGAAAGAAGGCGAAATGTGATCGTAGTAGCGGACATTACAAATGAAACGAACACACGCATTATGAACACACTGCAGTTTATGGTATAAATCCACCCTGAGATCACTGAATAAAGCGTCACAATAATCGAAATGTGGCACAATAAGAGTCTGTACAAGCATCTGCTTTAATTTAGTTGGATGGTGGTACAATCTTTTTAATGAGTGAAGAGTGGAAAATACTTTCTTGCCTGTGCGTTTGATATGCGTGTCCCAGGTAAGGTTAGATTCAAAATGAACTCCCAGGTTTTTTTACAGTTGAACTGAATGGAATGATCGTTTTATTCAGAGTCACGGGGGGAAGGTTCAGCTTGTTAATATCGGGGATTAATCTTTTATATTATATTGAACCTTGAAATGAATATCCTCCTCGTCCTTCTTCTTCTTCTCCTTCTTCTTATTCTCCTTCCAATTTACACATGCCCTCCACTTGCTTGTTTAACTCCCCTCTTTATTTATTTTCATTTTCATTATTTTTTCCATTTCTCTCCCTCCATCTTCCCTTCATCTCTACTCCTCCATCTTTTCTTCCCTTTTACTTTCTTGTCTTCCTCGACTCATATTTCTTCTTTTCAAGCTAATAGTTCTTCTCTTACAGTTCTTCTTAATTTCATTTAAGTATTTTTAATCGACTATTTAAGGAAGCTACATCTGTATAAAATGTGCGCTTATTTGGCGTTGAGTGTAGCTAGAGATGAGTTGAAACCGATGATTTTTATAAGACTGCCTAACATTCTCATTTTGTTTAAGTAAAGGTCTGAAAAATTTCGAACTTGGTAATTACCATATGTAGTATTTAAACCCACGCCCCAGCAAGGCCTTGGTGTAAAGTCCAGCTTAGAAACCTTTAAGCTATTCCTATGACGACATAACAGTATAGATATTATATATAATGGCGAATCATGACTTACTGTATTGGACGAGTGCGTAAAAGAAGTAAACTCGTTGATGTACATGGTGCATCCCTCAACTTATTCAGGATTTCCGAATGGTGCTCTTCATATATTTGTAAATAGGGATTCAGGGAAGATGCATAGATATGACCAGCGATCTTTATTAATTCGTAACGTAATTTATGTGATAAGTAGACTTCGTGGAATTGCCACGAGAATCGTAAGGTTTACTACGCACGCAATATAGACTGTATGAGAAGGGGGCGTGCAAAGGATGGAGTATGCCTCTGATGTAAACACTGAGCAGTATACTCCGGTTACAATAAAACCTGTATCCTGCATTCAAGAAATATAATGAATGATCATTGAAGTAGGAAATGTCTAAACATGTAAATACACAATTATTTTGTAGTGAGATATATTAACTCTTAAAATTTATTGTAATACACTCACATCATCCTTGAATATGTGCATTGCAGTAAAGAGTTACGTACATTTTGAGCGACTGCAAAGTGAACCTCCTCCGATGGTCACTTAAACAGTTTTTACATTGGATAAATGCACGTTAAACATCACACGATGTAATAGGCGTATATTTGAAGAACGGAAAGTCGCTACTTTTTAATACGCCAACTTCAGACGTCTTGTCGTAATCTGATGGTACATAATTTATAATACGAAGTTGTGAATAGGCAGAATTTTTAGCAATAATGTTTCTTAACTTACATTTCACTTTTTCTGAAATTAGTGAATTGTTATTTTGGATAACGGTTTGTGATACTTTATCCACTATATTAAGGGCTTCTGTGAGTTGTAGTTTAGACGAATCTAACAGGATGATGCTTTTGGACACGATTTTAAAATTAGAATCAATGAACAGAATATCTTCCAATAGCTGTTCAGAAGGCAATGATTTTACAGCTGCAACAGCGGAACTGTCTGTGCTATCCAATGCATCAATTACCTCCATTATTTTGCCGTAATATTCTGCATAATAATTAACAGCATCCAACCACGTTCCCCAACGGGTCAAGACTGGCTGCGGAGGTAAGGGTATTCCAGGGGCAATTGTTTGGAACAGCAACACTCTCATTGTAGTATGTTTGATTGAATTCTTGTCTGCACTGAACAAATGTTAAAATTTGACTATTCCAACCACAGTAATGCAAAAACAAGTGCTCTATCTGTTTGGACCGGTCACAACTCTTAACATGAACTGCTTATACTACGAGAGCGGGTGGTCGCTCACCTCCTCTATACTACCATACATCGGCAACCTGATTGCATGCTGCGTGTGGCAATTCAACGAAGTCTAGTGATAAGTGTGCCTGCTTTTCAGAACGCAGCCTCTAAAATCTGGACAAATATTCGATATACACGTAGTGATATCATTTTGCAGTTCGGAATTTCTCGGTTTTGTTTCGATAGTAAACATAGACGAGAAAGTTATTTGCATGACTACGAGGTTGCAAATGTAATAAAAATATGCTGTTTTTGATGTTATTTAGTGAACTGTTCGAAGTGAGGACTGAACCTCGCAAGTGATTCCAACAAGGCACCACTTTTGAGGGAACTAGGCCAGGAAATAATAGCAAAGGATGGCCAGCTCCTTTCTCCCTCCATTGCATACATCGCCGATTAGCTACATATTACACTAGTCAGACTTCAGATGCATACAAACAATTGTTCTTCGTCTGACACATATCGTCAACTGAGATGTACTGCCTGATAATAGATGCACGTATCAGCGAGAACCTCAATCAGAGGCAATATAAAAACATAAGAACTTCTTTGCGAAATTGAAGTATGCTTTTGATGCAAAACTGACCGAAATTCTACGAAAAAAATATTCTAGTTTCAACTTTCCGTCAGTAGATAGGCTACATATTTCAATGAGTTTTCCTTCATTTTTTTTAATTTCAACTAGTTGAACGCGTTGGATTCAGTATCCATCTATGAATGCAGTAATTGTTTTGAGATTTTTCCGGAAAATACTCAAAAAGCTGTTGTTTAAATTCGTACTTCGGGTAGTATCCGCTGATTTTGAGTAAAATTATAGTTGGTTGCGATTTTAAAGAGATAGGCCTAGGTAATTTTAGAACGGAGTCGAGAAATTGGTACGATAGTGGTATCGCAAACTGAATTCTTACCCAAAAGTGGGTCGCGCCTTTAAGAAGTTTGGGAACCACTATTGTAGAATGATATGGTAGATAGAATGTACTAAAACAAACACTTATTTTAGTAAGAAATGTGTGTCCCAACTCGCAATGGTACGACGCTAGAGTTATTAAAGTTTGTGTAGAGAATCATTCATGCAAGAGTCAGTGACAACGTTGAGTACTGTGCATCACACAAACTATTCAAAATTATTCTCCCTTGTTCTACACAATACTGTCATCGTCGAAGCATTGACTGCAGTACTAGTACAAATATGCCAGACTGCTACAATCCATGGTCTACTGATGAATGTATATGAAGGTCCTTACATATCACCAAAACAAGAAGTAAAACGGATTTAAGTCCGGCGATCTTGGAGGCTATGTGACGGGATCATGATAACCCACCCGTCTCCAAATGTTTCTCCATTATCAGTTCCAATGTTCAATCTCTGACGACTGAGTTAAAGTATGTAGCTATATACATAAACAGCAAATGATCACTCTCTCATGTGAATGGCAATGACTTCCATGCACACATGCGCATAGCAAAGAGCCAAAGTACGAAAACAACTAGCATCGCATTCGTGCACATGGCAGCAACAATAATAATTAACTCATGCGCATGGCAAACAACCACAACACGAAAACGACTGTAACACCACACAGCAGAAAATCACGCACTCATGCACATGGCAACAACAATCATTCATGCGCATGGCAAATAGTCACAAGAAAAAAACTGTAGCACTCTAATGCAGACGATCACGCACCCACGGGCATTGCAAACAGCCAAAGCACTGAAACAATGGTGGGCATTCCTGCGGCATTGCCGCAGTGACGTCAGACCTCAGCGAAGCATCAAAATTAGCCCCTACCTTCCCCTTCCCCCACTCCATGAAACTACTGCGCGTGTACGTGGCGGATTATACTGGATTGCTGTACTTCGGAGCTTCATTAGTGATGCAATGTCTTTCGCAGAGAGGATATCAGACTTACAAGAAAGGTGGTTCTTTCATTTCTCATGTTTAGGATTAGTTATAAATATTCAGGACGCGAACTTAAATATGTACATTCTTAAAATAGATCACCTGCTATACGAGTTCAAAGAACACAGATTCAGTGATTTTCAAAGGATGGAGAAAGATTTCAATTTTCTTGCCAGTCCTTTTCATGTTTAAATTGAAAATTCTATCCCAGAATTGCAGTTAGAGATACTGGATTTGCAGAATGATGGCTTCTTGAAAGTAGAATGTGAAGGTCTAGTGGGGGCTAAAATTTTTTAAAAGATGTCCAGTACTACATATCCACTGCTTAGACAGTTTGCTTAAAACATAATGAGTACCGTCATTTGCCATAAATATGGTCCTGGAACATAACTATTGTCCACGATACAACTATTCAAATTTTGTACTCCATAACGTAGTACCTCGTTTATCTATATTCTTGCTGTACTGTAGTTTGAATTCAAAATCACTGCAGCTATCAACGAACGGTCTATGTTACTTCTACAATGATCTTTGAGTACTTGTATCGTGGACCATAGCTGTGTTCCAGGACCATAGTTATGGGAAATGACGGTATGTATTCATCAACCTACCAGTGCGAACAGCTGTTTTCTAAAATGAAATTTATAAAGTCCAGCCACAGATCCCGCTTAAGCGATGCTCATCTCCTTGCGCAACTGAAAATAGCATGCACAGATATAAATCCCAATTTCCAAGAAATTGCTTTGAAAATGATTAATTAAATATCACGTGAATGGACTATTCTAATTACATATGGCAGGTAGGAGTGTAGTGGCGCAACTGTCTGTAAATCCGTCACTGCACTGTAGAGTGCAACCCCTCCCACAGTATGTAGTTGCCATTTAAATCCTGTCTTTTGGGTTGCGTTCACCACTGCCCACCACTGCACTAAACAACTGTAGCGTTGTACCGGTGAGAGACGGGGCACATACTGCTTAATAGGATTTGTTTGTTTTAGTACTTTCTATCTATCATTTATGCTACTGTAATATAAGTTCTGAACCATTCTCTATATGGCAAATTTTTACTTTTAATTGATTATTGAACAACACTGCATCAACTGCATTATTATTTATCTAGGAGATTCTGTGGAAACTGTGATAGCGAAATGATATTTTGCTTGCTGAAGCTAATCTTTTCCCCTACACTTGAAGTAAATAACTTGTAGGTACCTCAATGATATTGGTCTCGCAAGGAAAATAATAAAGAGGATATTACGAGATTACGCGGATACGGAGAAAAGTACAAAGGAACAAACTCGGCGAAATCATTGAAATATCTGGAAACATGCGATAGATACTCAGAGTAGAACTGGAGGAAACCGGCTCCATATCATCTTATAGAACAGAAGACGCATCAAGATTGATGTTGCTCTGGAGCAGACAAAAGAACGTAAGAAAAGAAGAGAGATGCAAGTACTTGACAGAAGTGCGCTGGCCTGCCTTACACAGAGATATCGTGTTATAGGGTTCTGTTATGGATTCTCCACTATTCCATCACGTCACAGTACCACGCGCTCATGACTCATGTTACATACTGCGAAATAGGACGCGTCTATTAGTTTAATCCTATAGGAACAGGCCATGTTCCATGTTCATGCAATATCAACAAGAATGTATTCATTACAAATTGAAATCACTAACAGTCATTTAAGCACAATCATGAGTGCAGTTAATGATTAGGAAATTATAAAATAAATGTAGTAGTACTTGAAGCAAGTAAAGAGATAGGTTTGGAAGTAAATCCCGAAAAGACAAAGTATATGATTATGTCTCGTGACGAGAATATTGTACCAAATGGAAATATAAAAATTGTAAATTTATTCTATGAAGATGTGGAAAAATTCAAATACCTGCGAACAACAGTAACAAATATAAATGACACTCGGGAGGAAATTGAACACAGAATAAATATAGGAAATGCCTGTTATTATTCGGTTGAGAAGCTTCTATCATCCAGTCTGCTGTCAAAAAATCTGAAAGTTAGAATTTATAAAACAGTTATATTACCGGTTGTTCTTTATGGTTGTGAAACTTGGACTCTCACTATGAGAGAGGAACATAGGTTAAGGGTTTTGAGAATAAGGTGCTTAGGAAAATATTTGGTGCTAAGAGGGATGAAATTACAGGAGAATGGAGAAAGTTACACAACACAGAACTGTACGCATTGTATTCTTCACCTGACACAATTAGGAACATTAAATCCAGACGTTTGAGATGGGCAGGGCATGAAGCACGTACGTACGGGCGAATCCAGAAATGCATATAGAGTGTTAGTTGGGAGGCCGGAGGGAAAAAGACCTTTAGGGAGGCCGAGACGTAGATGGGAGGATAATATTAAAATGAATTTGAGGGAGGTGGGATATGATGATAGTGACTGGATTGGTCTTGCTCAGCATAGGGACCTATGGCGGGTTTACGTGAGGGCGGCAATGAACCTTCACGTTCCTTAAAAGTAAGTAAGTAAGTAAGTATATCCGAAGTAAATTACCGCAACAGATTTAATTCTTGTTTAATTTACTGGCGAACTGCAAGATGTCGCCTAAATGGGACATAACGAGATAAATAAAACATACAGGATGAACACAAAGTCTCGTTACACCTTATAAATATACACACTATTTATACGATGAAAGAGTAATGGAACGGACAAAAATTCTCTCCGGCGCCGGGATTTGAACCCGGGTTTTCAGCTCTACGTGCTGACGCTTTATCCACTAAGCCACAACGGATTCCACCCGGCGTCGGAAGAATTGTCTCAGTTTTAAGTTCCAACTCTTGGGTTCCCTCTAGTGGCCGCCCTCTGCACTACGCCATAGATATCTATGAACCTAGGACCGAAGTCCACACATGTGCTGAGGTGCACTCGTAATGAGTACATTATAATAATATATATGATATGCGTAAATCACTTCCGTCGGATATCGGTCAAATAGTCACTCATTACGAGTGCACCTCAGCACATGTGTGGACTTCGGTCCTAGGTTCATAGATATCTATGGCGTAGTGCAGAGGGCGGCCACTTGAGGGAACCCAAGAGTTGGAACTTAACACTGAGACAATTCTTCCGACGCCGGGTGGAATCCGGTATGGCTTAGTGGATAAAGCGTCAGCACGTAGAGCTGAAAACCCGGGTTCAAATCCCGGCGCCGGAGAGAATTTTTCTCCGTTCCATTACTCTTTCATCGTATGATGACACAGAATATCTGCATGGAAATATCATATGTGCTTCGGTACATTATAATAATATATACACTATTTATGTAATTTCGGTCATAATCCAGACATACATCTACTTTACATTAACTGTGTTTGTTAGGTGTCCATAGTGTCAGTATGTCCCTTATAATTCTCCTCGCACAAAAATAATGCGTCGCTAGGTTTGGTATGACATTCGCCACAGCATTGCTGGTCTAATGTGTTGGAAAGCGCGTCGCACGTCGTCCTTCAATTCATCAATGCTGTCGTACCGTTCCTGTGCAATATTACTCCTGATGAAACTCCACAGCACATTGACACAAGTTGTGAGGTCAGGACTGCGAGGTGGCCATTGGAGAGGAGCTGGTAAGATGGGTGACCACGGCCAATCCAGGGTTTTGGAAACCTGTGACAATGCGGGATAGGAGACACTACTATACAGCACTGCCACCTTTGAAGATCTATTGCGCTAACTCTCAAACTAGCAGCATTCCAATACACACACCGGCTGAATTACCAAGTTTCGAGCAGGCAACCCACTCCTCCCCCTGCGTGCGTCGCCAATCGAAGTTCAGGGAATGCTATGGAAGGATCAGAAATGTTGACGGAATGATGTAGATGCCAAATAAGGGGAAACGGGAGAACTCTTATAAAAAAACCCCGACAGTATCTTGTCCGCCACAAACGTCACCATGGATTTTTCAATGGAAAATTCCATGCCTGACCGGGAATCGAACCCGAACCTTCTGCGTGACAGGCTGAACATCTGACTACTCAGTGAATGCACGGGTTCTCTTGATACGTGTTCAACAATTAATTTTAAATCGTCAGTTGAAATACGTTTCTTATAAATAACGTTGAAATAAAATCTAAGAACAGTTCTATGTCTATCTAAAAGATGCAAAAGTAACGTCGTAAACTTGGAAGCTATTTATTATAAATGTTTTTAAAGTTGTTTACATTATGGCTAGTAATTCAAGCATTGGCAAAACATGAATAACCAGTATATTATTACTATGAACCGACGGAATAAGCGCCATCTTAAATTATTACTAAGTGATTATTCGCATATCATATATCTTCAATATTCTGTTGGTCTCTGCACTTATTAATCTGAATGTATTTTTCTGAGTTGGCATAACAATATTACATTTCATTTGCCAAAACTTTCTCCAACCTTATCGTAGAACATGTGAAATCAGCGGTTTTTCTCCACGACTTTCGTCGTCTTGTTTAATCATCTGACCCCCCTCTTCGAACAAACAATTCTTGATTCTTTAGGGTTCAGTAACTGTGTATTACATTGTGTTGCCCTACGTTAACAAGAATTGATTGCAAATGGCTTTAATAATTTTAATAAATTTAATTACCCATTTCTCATCCCACGAACATTTGAAAAATGTTGTTTAAAATGAGTAGTAAGAACTCGATGACAGTTTTATAAATTTACATTATTTCTCACGAGGTGCATAGTACTTATGAGTTTAAGAAATTCTACAAACGATATCTAATGCGAATTACGAAGAGATTGGATTAAAAATTTTATACTCACAAGAGTTTGATTTATGCGGATTTTGATTACAAAATCTGGCCTCAAAGTTTAGGTTAAAAATCAAATTTTTGGCGTTGCTAAACACCGTGCCTAAATTGAATCCCACTTGCAATAATTTATAGCGCATATCCTGGCGGATATTCCTATACTGTGATGAATGAGATGCCATGTGCAAGAATATCCCTTTCAGTTTTGTTCCGTTTACAATATAATTTCCCTAGTTGACCGCAACAGTACAACAATGGCGTTTAATGGCGCAGAAAAATCTTTTTGTGTCCTGCAATTTGATAGAATTGGGTTGTGCTATGCAAGTTAAACGCTTTTTTTGTAATAAATATGCAAAGGATACACTCACGAGGAAGTCTATAACGAAGTGGTGTCACGACTGGTTGTTTGTGCCCACAGAAAAAGATCAGACGTCCTGCAGTTTCCAATGAAAGTGTTGAGCGGGAGTCATTTCAACATAGGCCTCAGAAGTCCTTTGCGGAAAGCCTCTAGTTAGCTGGATATTGTGGAAACGTTTACAAGTGAAGCCGTCTAAATTTCAACTTCAACGGACGTTCACAAATCCATCCCAAAAATAAAACACATCGCTTTGTTGATAGTTTTCACGAGTTAGGGGAGGAAGACGGGTGCATTGCGCGTCTCATATTCAGCGATGTGGCAACATTTAAAGTAAGTGGAAATATGTATTGTCACAATTGCGGAGTTTGGGATACCGGTATTGATAACACCGTTCTGCATTTCAAAACTTATTTTCTGTTGTTTTCGAGCTGATAGGCGATTCTAAACAGATTTTCTGTGCTGAATTCGAAAATAACCTCCATTTTCCCCCATCACATCAGGTTTTCAGACAATTCATGAATAACTGGAAATGAAATTACAGCTTTGTGAAACGTCATACAAATTATTTTCAACAAGAATTTTGTGAGAAAAAGTAAGCCACAATTTGCTATTTGCAACTAATTAATCATTAATTAATAATTATAAGCACTTTCATAATCTTACCTCAATATTGCACTTCAAATTTTCTCCTCCTTGACCTCCTTGCATGTTGTTCAGAGCAGTCCCTTTTTAACATCCAGCAATAGTCCGCCATCATGTATTTTCCCTCCAAATCATAAGGATACCAAAGGGCAATGACTTCCTTTTCTATTTTTCCAACTCCTCAACTCTTCAACACAACTACGACACACTTTTTGAGGGCACCAAAATTTGTCCTTGTCTCCTAACTTAATGCAAAATATTGAAAGTAAGTATTGTTTACAAAAATGTTGTATTCTCTCTCTGTTTACTAACGTATATGACCCAAATTCTGATCATTTACACAACCACGTTTCGACACTTCTATTTTATTTTATTGAGTTATTTTACGACGCTGTATCAACATCTAGGTTATTTAGCGTCTGAATGAAATGAAGGTGATAATGCCGGTGAAATGAGTCCGGGGTCCAGCACCGAAAGTTACCCAGCATTTGCTCGTATTGGGTTGAGGCAAAACCCCGGAAAAAAATTCAACCAGATAACTTGCCCCGACCGGGATTCGAACCCGGGCCACTTGGTTTCGCGGCCAGACGCGCTGACCGTTACTCCACAGGTGTGGACTTGACACTTCTATGAAACAACACTATTATGTTGTATTGTCGCAGAAAAATTAGAACTCACACACTTCACTTCTACACGACAACCAACAACAGAAAATTGAACCTCTAATTTTAAAACAACTTTTAAAAGGGGATAGGTTTATTATCTCAGTAAGGAAATCTGTAGCCTCATAAGCTGGATTGCAGTTCTATATCTCTAATTCATTGTTAGTTTTAATAGTAATCTCTAAGAGTAAATATTTCCTTCAAAATTTTGTTATGACCTGAGACACTAAACATATCAACTTCCTGTTTATAGATAACGTTGGGTGCAGAGAGATAAAAATCTCCAAGAATAAATAACGGATGTCTTAACCTCAGTTCATTTTAAGGGGGAGGATACAATTTTGTACATCCCCCAAGAGCGGATATAGTTAGTAGATTTTAATAAATATCAAATAGAAACATAATGACATATATTATTTCACATTTTAAGGATTAAAGTTTAAATTATAAGCTGTCGTACCATTTTAACAAACGATAAGCACACTGTAATATTACTATATTACGAAAAATATTGAAAACATAAAATTTTGAGTTGTAAAAAATTCTGACGTGGTACGCTAAAACGGATTTCATTTTTGCAATCAATGTGAAATTGTGATTCAGAAACGCTCATTTGAATATATTTTGTGCAATGTCACATCGCAAACTGAACATCCCTTTTTCCATAGATATCAAAGTCACTGGCATATCCTATTTCGATATGCTCCAATAGTGGTTAATGCCACAACCGAATAAAGATTCTAATCACAACCTTTACCAGCAAGATGGATCACCTCCCCGCTATCACTGTGAAGTTGTTAACTGTCTCAGTTGCTTTTTTTACAGGTTTTTGGATAGGACAAAACATCGACAATGCTTTAACGAAATGGCCTCCGTGATCCCCGATTTAACTCCATGTGATTTGTTCTTGTGGGATAACATAAAGGACAGAGTAGGTTTCGCCTCTTCCACGAGCAGGATTACCAGATAATCTCGTTAGGAATCTCACCTTCCACGGACAAGAGGTTACCTACGCTTAAACCATGCAGTGTGGGTGTGTCTCAACTCTGCACAGCGGTCAGATGTAAACAAGAGCAGTTTCAGACAGACAGACAAAGTATAATTCGGTGGAACATAAACATTGCGCACTATCTGTTGGGAACATTTGAAGTGAAATACATGGGACTATGAAACTTTTGATAGTCATGTGTGCAGACACATTAACTTAGCATCTTTTTAAAGAATTATAATTATCTGTCGGGATTTGTAATTTTTATTCTTGGTTTCATTCTTAAAAAATCTCGCAAAACTAAATTTGCAGTATAACCAATGTAAAGTTATTATTCTTGGTAGCCTACATATACTAAATGACTTAATATATGAAGTGATGACAATGGAAATATAAAAATTGGAAATTTACCTTTTGAAGCGGTGGAAAAATTAAAATATCTGGGAGCAACAGTAACATATAAATGATACTCGGGAGGAAATTAAACACAGAATAAATATGAGAAATTATTCGGTTCAAAAGCTTTTATCATCCAGTCTGCTGTCTAAAAATCTGAAAGTAAGAATTTGTAAAACAGTTATATTACCGGTTGTTCTTTATGGTTGTGAAAATTTGACTCTCACTTTGAGAGAGAAACAGAGGTTAAGGGTGTTTCAGAATAAGATGCTTAGGAAAATATTTGGGGCTAAGAGGGATGACGTTACAGGAGAATGCAGAAAGTTACACAACACAGAACTGCACGCATTGTATTCTTCACCTGACATAATTAGAAACATTAAACCCCGACGTTTGAGATGGGCAGGGCATGTAGCACGAATCCAGAAATGCATGTAGTGTTAGTTGCGAGGCCGGAGGGAAAAATACCTTTGGAGAGGCCGAGACGTAGATGGGAAGATAATATTAAAATGGATTTGAGGGAGGTGGGATATGATAATAGAGACTGGATTAATCTTGCTCAGGATAGGGACTATGGCGGGCTTATGTGAGTGTGGCAATGAACCTCCGGGTTCCTTAAAAGCCAGTAAGTAACTAAGTAGGTGAGTAAGTAAGTAAGTAATGACAATAACACTGCACTACAGGTTAGAAATCCACTCTCTCACTTACTACCGCACTGGACACGTAGCACCACAATTCAGTACTCTTGCTGTAACAGACGGTACAGAAAACAATTCTAACCCTTTCCCTCTGACGTCATGTACAATACTCGAGTCACTGGTATCGTGTGTACCTTAATGTTACTTAGGCCTATTTATTTACAAACGGCTTTTAAGGAACCCGCAGGCTCATTGCCGCCCTCATATAAGCCCGCCAACGGTCCTATCCTGTGCAAGATTAATCTAGTCTCTATCATCATATTCCACCTCCTTCAAATCTATTTTAATGTTATCCTCCCATCTACGTCTCAGCCTCCCCAAAGGTCTTTTTCCCTCCGGCCTCCCAACTAACAATCCATATTCATACATAAAAATCGAAATAATTTTGAATTGTATTCTCATAGTTATCAAACAAAAGGTGTGAATTTTTTAAGATTGTTTGAACCAAAATTCAACACTGTTACAGTATTTAATCATAGTAGTAATTTAGGCCCAAGAATATAACAAATTTATATTTAAATATCCTAATCTTGTCAATTCTAATAGTTCTAGTATTAAATTTAAAAAGTTATGTATGGATTTTATAAAAATGGAAAAATTGTAAAATTTAAATTTATATAGGCCTACTATAATTGCATAGTACACATAAGACAAATTGTATTGTACAATTATTAATTTCAATTCAGGAATCCGCCCCTGAGCACGAGTTCTACTCTTTCAGGGGCGAGCTAAAGTTTTTCTGTATATATTATATTTTATGTTACAATCATTAGCAAAATAATAAATAAACAAATAAATAAATAAATAAATAAATAAATAAATAAATAAATAAATAAATAAATAAATAAATATGCAGTTCTGGATTCGCCCATATGTGCTACATGCTCTGCCCATCTCAAACGTCTGGATTTAATGTTCCTAATTATGTCAGGTGAAGAATAAAATGCGTGCAGTTCTGTGTTGTGTAACTTTATCCATTCTCCTGTAACTTCATCCCTCATATCCCCAGATATTTTCCTAATAACCTTATTCTCAAACAACCTTAATCTCTGTGCCTCTCTCAAAGTGAGAGTTCAAGTTTCACAACCATAGAGAACAACGGGTAATGTACCTTAACGTGACTACACATTTTAATTAATTCAATTTGTAAGAAAACTGAATTTATTCGTCTTATGTATTTTAGGTAATTACATAGGACCTAAACGTTTAATTATGTTGCATTTTTGCTAAATTATGGAATTTCCATGGGATTACTGATAAAGTCTGGAAAAATAATGTTATATTAGACTGCATTAATGATCATACAGAAGAAATGCATGTTACAGTGTTTAAATCTTATCAACAGTAATCTCACTAGAGGTTTTGATTTATCTAGAGAAAATCGCGTCCCTAGCATTTGTTTCTTTGTTTGCCAACATTTGAAACTGCGCTGGTCTGGACGTCAAAAATATATATAGAGAAAATCAAAACTCGAGTGGGATTTAATTGACTATTGCACGATTAGAAGAAAGTATATAAAGATTAGAAGTAACGAAGTACTCCAATACAATAAAATATTAATTGACTTAAGAAAATACAACTGTCTTCAAATGTATTATTGTACCATCTCAACATTACAAATATTACGCTAGATGCATGCTAGATGGCAGTAGTGTCTTTATACAGACACTGTAATGATTACTATTCAATAAATCTTAATATTAAACAACCTCTGATACGTGACTATCCATAATATCATATAGCAGAAGTTCCTTTTATCCTCTCAGAGCAGAAGCTATAACATAACCTAACTAATATACACAAGTGTTAGAATAGTTTTAATTAACGACGATGACAAAAAATAAACATGAATAATTTTAAAATCAATAATTATTGAATGTACAATTTTTTTCAAATTTGAATGTGGTTGGTGGTTCAATTGATGTTATATTCGACGTGTGCGTAATAGAAGTGGAACTCGTTGATTTAGGCCTACATGGTGTATTCAACTTATTCAGAATTTCCGAATGAATAATTTTAAAAGGAATAATTATTGAATGTACAATTTTCAAATTTGAATGTGGTTGGTGGTTCAATTGATGTTATATTGGACGTGTGCGTAATAGAAGTGGAACTCGTTGATTTAGGCCTACATGGTGTATTCAACTTATTCAGAATTTCCGAATGATTAATTTTAAAAGGAATAATTATTGAATGTACAATTTTCAAATTTGAATGTGGTTGGTGGTTCAATTGATGTTATATTGGACGTGTGCGTAATAGAAGTGGAACTCGTTGATTTAGGCCTACATGGTGTATTCAACTTATTCAGAATTTCCGAATGAATAATTTTAAAAGGCATAATTATTGAATGTACAATTTTCAAATTTGAATGTGATTGGTGGTTCAATTAATGTTATATTGGACGTGTGCATAATAGAAGTGGAACTCGTTGATTTAAGGCTACATGGTGTATTCAACTTATTCAGGATTTCCGAATGGTGCTCTTCATTTATTTGTAAATCGGATTTCAGAAGATGCATAGGTATGATCAGTGATTTTTATTAATTCTTGTTCTTGAATGCTAATGCGAGTCATATTTGAAACTGCTGTGCATCGACTGGAGTGGTTTGTAATTATATATATATATATATATATATATATATATATATATATATACACATATATATATATATTTTTTTTTTTTTTTGACGTCCAGACCAGCGCAGTTTCAAATGTTGGCAAACAAAGAAACCAATGCTAGGGACGCGATAAAATTGTGCGATAAGGAGCCATGATTGGTTGAAATACGTCCTTCCGTACCGTTTTATCGGTCAAAAGTAGTATGACTTAGTAAGAGTGTAATAGTCAATAATAAATAAACTTTAAAATGGAATAAAGAGTAAAGATTCTGTATAATTCCTAAAATGCACAGGAAACGTTATCGTTTTTATTTCAATTCAATCCGACAAGAGGCGCTAGGAGGAATTGACGACGACGTTGAACATAGGTTGGACAGAGTCTTGAAAAATTGAATAAGGAATTTTAAAAATTGTTTTATAGCAATTAGCAAAAAATGTATTTTTCCAATCTTTTTGACATTCCGGGACAAATGTAACTCAATCAAGGACACAGGACAATCCATTAAAATCCAGAACAATCCTGGACAGGACGTCTGGCAACGCTGTCTATGAGACCTGCGGGAACTCCGAATGAGGGTTGAAGGAGCAGCAACGACGATAATGCCTGCCATGTTATGCAGAGTCTGGTAAGAGTTGGATTACCACGTCCATGTTTGTCGCGTCACACACGGCTCTCACATCCAGCCACTCTAATGAAACAAAATCTGGGGTACATATGAGCCACAAAACATTGCCTAAGTTAAGATGGTATTTTATTAAAATAATTATTAATTGCGACTTGCTTTATAGACATATTCAACCCGAATGATATTTCCTATTTGCATATGCAATTTTACGATCAATCCCAAACAAATTAGGAGGTGTAATTGCTTTAGTAATATCAACTGCAATCTTGTTTATTATACCCATATATAATTCAAATTTCCTCGTAGAAAACTCAAGTGTCCAAGTAGTACAGATAGCGTCGCTTACAAACAGTATATGAAGTAATGAGACAATTTCTGGCAGATATTCGGTAGTTACATAAATAACTATTTTATTATTGTTTTCTTTTTCATCACAAGTCTAAGGTTGTGAATTAATCCTTGTAGATCTCAGGCTATTGAATTAGGTTCAGGCATGTTAGCAAATCCTCTTCTCTTATCTATTAAATTGGTTTATTAATTAGTCAGATGAGAAAGTCATAATTTATGCTGTTATAATCATTCGAATAAGCAAATTCAATGCATGAATGGTAAAATTATTTGCAGTTAAAGCATAAGCAGTCAGAAGTATAAAAAGAAGTATTTATATTACCAACCACGATCTAGGCAACGTGTTCCCTTGAAGGTGATATTTATAGTTTAGTTTGTTATTCCTACATCATTGGAATAATTAAATTAGGGTTGTGATATCATTATGATATTTGGTTGTTGGTGTTTGTGATATATTGGTGGATCGTGTATGGAAGTCACTCGCTGATGATAGGTCTTGGTTTATGTATTTGGGATTGTGTGAGGATATATAGTTGTGATGAGTGACGTCGTATTTAAATTCCAAGACAATCTGGTGAAATCGCGGTGATTACGATCTCTATTGCTTACATCGTAATAGGCGGTGTAATTAAACTAGAATAGTATGGGTTTCGTAATTATTCTAGTGCTTACTATTCCAAATTGGTTATCATTACTTTTATTTATGAATCCGAGAGTATTGAGTTCCCGTTGGTATTTAAACGAGTACACGTATTTGAAGCTATCGTCGGTTGTATATTATTCACCGTTTCTCTCTCTCTCTCTCTCTCTCTCTCTCTCTCTCTCTCTCTCTATTTTGGGCATCAGGTTTGTTGAAATAGTACAAAGATTATTATTATATGTAGAGTTTGTGTAAGACTAATGTTTAATTAGTTATGTATACATTGATCAGCCGTGTGACAGCTTCATATTGGGTTATTTCTTTATGGGATACTGAATCAATATATATATATATATATATATATATATATATATATATATATATATATGTATATGTATATGTGTGTGTGTGTATAGAACGTGTTAGCTGCATTTTCATGGTAACTGTAATCTAATGGGACACGTATTAAGAGTTATGATCAAAGCTCGGAACTTGGGGACTTGTGTGTCGTGTGCATGAGTAAGGTTACAGGTACAGCGTACACAAAGCTCACCCTGCAAGTGCTCAGGGACAGTCGTGTGTACTAAGAAAGTGGCCACAACTAATGACAGGAAGACGGACGAAGAAACTGTTATGTCGAAGCCAATGACATTCAGAGAATTAAAGGTAAACGGTCTGTTTGAGGAAATAGAAAATACGTGTTATTTCGAATGGGTATTATAGAAGTTTGAAAATACATTTTGTTTTAAATTTAAGGTACAGAATTTCGTGGAGAATTCGGAGGAGATACATTATTTTTTTCGAATGGAGAGTTTATATTTTGTAAGTTGTGCCACACACAAACTAGAGACTGGAAACGGAATTAATTGAAAGGCATTGTAGTCCCTCAAATTGTAGAAAAGTCTGTCCATAGCCATGGATCGAGACGTAGAGGGGCTTGCGCTAGTAGTGACACACTAATTGAAAACTATTTTCGAGAAAAATTTAGGATATACTTATCTTTCTCAGATACGAGATCAGCTAGCAACTGCTGAAAATCGAACAGAAAACAGTAACAGAAAACATTCAGTACTTCAAGTCTGCTACCGAAAAATCTTCGAATGTAGATAGTCATGCACTGTAATAAAATGTACACAGCAGAACAGTAAATTTGATATATTTCTCATGTTTATTTTTATTATATATATGCTATGAAATTACGTGTTTCAACCTACCATAATATTATCAATATGTTGTTGCAGCCAGAGACCACTTTTGTAGCAGACCTGACAGTACCTCCATGCTGGAAGCGGGAGTTTGTTGACATTGAAGTCCGGTCGCTTAGTCACGTGCAAAGACACAAGTCCCCAAGTTGCGAGCTTTGGTTATGATATTGGCTGGGCATTCATGTTAAAGTCTCATATGTTGTTGAGTATATATTGCGAGAATGTTCCAGCGGCTAAATGATTTAATAGGTCAGGAACCTACTACTTGGAATTTGTTAAGTGGATTGTATCATGACTGGCAGCTATATTGGCCCAGTTTGGTTAAAGTCTCGACAGTTCAGTTATTTGTTTATTGTATATTTGAGATTAATTTCTAATATCTTTTCCTTTCATTCATTTAACTTCATACTTAGATATTACTTCCATTCAATCATTCATGTATTTGTTATTCATTATTTGTTAATTATAATTGTTACTGAAAATTCACACTATTTATTTTGTAAGTCTTCCACTGCGCATATCCCAATCATCCGATACACCATCCATCTGGCGAATAACACCCCGGTATAATAATTATTGGTTTTGAGAACAGATATGTTTAGAGAGAGTTAATGAGGATGCTAAATGGTATCAGTAGGCTAATGTGTCATACTGATCAAGTGGCTAAGTTACGAAGATAATGATGGATAAGCAATGTCTGGTCACAATCCTCGAAAGGGGTAGCAATTTTGGTTATAGTACAGAACTATAGACAAAAGATTATTACGGTTTTACCCCAGAACAATAAAAATCTATTACAAGTTAAAGTACACGAACTCGCTTTGTTCAGTCTTATGCATTTACAAAGTAGTAACCAGTTTAGAATTTATGAGTTTGAGTCATTATTTAAACATTGTTCAACTTGGTAGAAAGTGGAACAAGGAACGTAATTTTAAGAGACTACATATTATTTTAAAGACTGTGTAACTACTCACATTGAGCAAGACAGTGAAAATGTAACTGAAGTTACTAGTTGTACATAATGCATGAGAGATACAGAACTACTTACGAGAAGAATAAAGGAGTTTTTGTCTGGAAACAATTAAATTACCCGGAGCTTGCGGTTGTCTTAACTTTCCGGATGTTGGAGTCTCAAACAATGACTGGGAAATGAGCAACAGCACAGCGTTAAGCTGACTGAGTGACATCTGACTCTTTATTCGAGAGAGCTGGACACTTCCTTTCCACTTAGTAGAGAGATTGTGCTACTGTACGGACTTTCAGTTTCCGAGAGAGTGCTTTCAGAGGTGGGTGTGCCCGGCCGGTTGAAAGAATGGCTCACAATAGCCAAAGCATGGAATTTTGTTAAAACTCATGGGCGTGAGTCGAACAATAATTTGTGCAATTTTCATTGTGAAATAAAACTCGCTCTTCAATTAGCACGGACGAGAATTAAACATTGTATTTGAAGTGTGAAAAGCTACAGATTTTTTTGGGTTAAGTATAATTGTAATATGTATGATCATCATCATCATCATCATCATCATGAACTAGACAAAATTGACATGTTTCTGTTGCAAGGAAATTCTTCTCAAGTTTATACACTTTGACTACTGCGATGTTATATTAAGTAACCTCAATGCAAATTTGAGCAGCAGGCTACAACGTGTGCATAATGCGTGCGTCCGTTATATTTGTAATATTCGTAAGCATGATCATGTTTCCCCGTCTTTCCAAACTCTGTCTTGGCTAAGGCTAAGCGATCGACGAGCCCTGCATTCTCTTGTTCTCTTATTTCAAATTCTGCGCACCGCTACCCCAATCTATTTTGCTTCTCGTTTTCAAAATGTATCCGCATATCATCAGCTCAGTACAAGATCTCATCATAACAATTTACTCATTATACCCTACCACAAGACATCTTTATATTCTTCATCTTATACAGTTTCAGTTGCTAGAAATTGGAACTCGCTTCCGAGTGATATAAGGGGTTGTTGGACAATAACTTCATTTAGGTCAAAATTACATAAATTCTTACTTAACAGATTAATTGCTGATTAATATTTGTTACTTATGATGAAACTAACATCTGTCCATTCTTATTATTATCATTAATTTGTCTAAATAGATTTACAAAACCTCAAATGGCAATTACATTAATCTTTTCATTATAAAAATATATTTTAGATTTATATATATATATATATATATATATATATATATATATTTTCCCCTTTAACATAATCCTAGTAAGCTTATATTAAATTAATTTTCATCATTTTGCTAGCTATCTCAAATATTAAATTAATTATAATTGATTGAATTAAATTAGCTCATAAATTAAGTTACTACTTTATCTTATAGGTTTATCTAAATTTAAATAAATACATATGTAGCCTACTAGTCGTTAAAATTGAAGAATATTGCTGGAGAACCTTTTAAGTTTAGTGTAAATATTTGTAATTTAAATATGTATTGTATTGATTAAGGCTGGTTGAGTGGAAGAGAAGGCCTTATGGCCTTAACTCTGCCAGCTAAAATAAAACATTATTATTATTATTATTATTATTATTATTATTATTATTATTATTATTATTATTATTATTATTATTATTATTATTATTACAATGGATATCTCTATCGTTTCAATGTTCATCATTGAGACCTTTCTCCTTGTTAATACAGAGGAAATTTTACAAATATAATATGGGTACAAATATTAAAACCTAAGACAAGCTGTATTCTAGCGGAAGACATAAATTACTACGCACTGATACTATCCTTCGCGGGAATTTGTTAGTTTGCAGTTACAAGCTGAACTGTTGAAACTTTTGTCACTATTGTGTTTTCGATAAAAGGAAAAATTTTGGTGGTAAGTTCTTTTCTTTCATATACATTGTTATTCCTCAATATTAGAAATATTAATTATTTATATTCTTAAAGAGACATAATCTACGTTTTATGTTTAATTGATTTCGTTTTTAAATTATTATACATGTTTTGAAGTGTGTCATAAATATAAAATACTAGTAGGCTACTATTAGCAGGCTTAGGATCCGAGACAACTTAAGAATGAAGTGAAGTTACAGTGCAGAGGAGTATAGACAAAGGAGTGTGTGACAATTTGAGGGAACTCAATTCTTCAACCAAAGCTATTTTCGGGATTGGGGTAGTTCTTGCAGCAGGATGATGATGATGAAATTTAATGGAGAAATTGTGAAATACTGGGAGCATACTGAAAAATCCTCCGCTAAACACAGTCTCTCTTTTTAATAAATATTGCATTTCGACTTGGTTGGGAAGTGAATGCAAGTTCTCTTCGTGACGTTTTATACTTAACTATATTATAAAATGATAAATTAGTAGAAAACCTGTATATATTTTTCTTTTCTAGTGAATTTAAAAGAATATGTCCGGATTATCTGCTAAAGCAATATCGTTTGTAAGAATGAGAAATATACAGAAACATAATATTCTTCGACAACTATATGTTGGTCAAGGACTTTACAAGTAAGTTGTTATTCATGTAATCCTGAATTTTTATTTGAATATATTCTGAAAGTATATTTTTTGATACCTATAAAGTAGCCTACATACAAAAGTAGATGGATTCTCTTGTATAGTATTTTCCTCTTTAAAGCCAAGATTTGTTACAAAAGCATCGGTTTGTTTTACTATAATGAGTACTGAACGAATATAGAAAACTTCAAGAACTTACGAAGTTCAATATTGCACACATTACCCCAAAAATTGCTATGGAAAGGACAATAACCAATAAAGAAGGCTAGTATTAGTCGAATAACAAAGAAATCAGATTTATTACGAAACACCGAGAACGTAAACATGTAATGATAGAATCTGCGCTTCTTCTTCACAGGAAAGAAACTCGGTACTCAATTCAGTTGAATATGTTGCTGAAAATGCTGTCACTAAATTTCAGTATTTACTTTTAACATATTTGTGTATTAAGTCAGAAAAGACAGTATTATGAAAATGAACGCCAACCTCGGTTGTTACATAAATATGGGCTCTTTTATATTTATCTAATTTTTGGTTTAATATCATCTTGTTTTCTGAAAGCATTGATTATGCACTAGTTCACTCACATATTCGGGTAGATATGCCTGTTATCTCAGATGGGCTGTAAATTCATGTTAACAGGTTATTAAGGTCTCTATATCGGGTCTTGCTCGTGGAGCATAATGTTCGGTCAATGCATACAGTATGTGTAGCGATTAACAGGCTTCAAGTCAATATCTACATGATCCAAGCGTAGTGGGCAGTGTTAGAACGACTCAAGTGCAACGATTGGAAACTGGTTGACAGACGCGTGACTAGATTTACACATTTTGTCAAACCTTTTGTTTATTTACGCGTTTTCCGACGCTCGTCATTTACTGAACTGTTAATAAACTGATGTAAATGTCACGATCCTCGAAGGCTACAAACGAGGGTGAGAATTTCACTTGGGGCGTGAACTCACCCATAATTCATCATCTTTTCTTGCCTTTCTCCTCAATCTTAATTAAAGCTGTGACCAATTCTTCCGATTTTGGTCGTATTGCAGGGTTCTACGAGAGGATAAGAGTACGCAACGTCTCTGCTATAAATTGCGAAATTACAATTCGTATATCTAAATAAAGGCTCTTTCTTCCATTCCGTCCCGTGTATTAAAGTCAGTGTTTACATCAAGGGCGAACAGAATATAGCAAACACGAAGGTTGATTGCCGCCCTCACATAAGCCCGCCAGCGGTCCCTATCCTGTGCAAGATTAATCCAGTCTCTATCATCATACCCCGCCTCCCTCAAATCCATTTTAATATTATCCTCGCATCTAGGTCTCGGCCTCCCTAAAGGTCTTTTTCCCTCCGGCCTCCCAACTAACACTCTATATGCATTTCTGGATTCGCCCATACGTGCTACATGTCCTGCCCATCTCAAACGTCTGGATTTAATGTTCCTAATTATGTCAGGTGAAGAATACAATGCGTGCAGTTCTGTGTTGTGTAACTTTCTCCATTCTCCTGTAACTTCATCCCGCTTAGCCCCAAATATTTTCCTAAGCACCTTATTCTCAAACACCCTTAACCTATGTTCCTCTCTCAGAGTGAGAGTCCAAGTTTCACAACCATACAGAACAACCGGTAGTATAACTGTTTTATAAATTCTAACTTTCAGATTTTTGGTCAGCAGACTGGATGATAAGAGCTTCTCAACCGAATAATAACACGCATTTCCCATATTTATTCTGCGTTTAATTTCCTCCCGAGTGTCATTTACATTTGTTATTGTTGCTCCAAGATATTTGAATTTTTCCACCTCTTCGAAGGATAAATCTTCAATTTTTATATTTCCATTTCGTACAATATTCTGGTCACGAGACATAATCATATACTTTGTCTTTTCGGGATTTACTTCCAAACCGATCGCTTTACTTGCTTCAAGATATATTCGCAGCATAAGTGTGATCACTTGTTACTTAAGTGACGTAAAGTTAGTTTTACATAACTCATTGCCGTTGCTAAGCAAGTGATGTCAAATGTTCAAATTTCCGTAACATTTTATCCAACCGACACAAGAGCATAAACATTTCACCTTATAATTGAATGTTTAAAAACTTTTGCCCTTATAGTCGTTTTCAAGTTGAGTCTTCAATTAATCTTACACATCATCTCTGTAACTGCTTCATATTATATTAAATTGTAAGCATTTCAAATTATTTACTGCACTACTTCTGTAATCCATGTTGAATCTTTCGTACACTACTTTTAACACTTGAATATAAATAATTGATTAAATGGCGATCTTACTCATGTTAATTATGTAAGCATGTGCGGCTTACAGCTGTTTCGGTGCTACTTGACACCATCCTCAGAGCCTTCTGTGTCTCGGCGCCATCTCAACTTCGCTGCCTGTTGTGTGGGTGCGTTCGTGTGATGAAGAGTTGTGTCAAATAGTGTGTGTGTTCTGAAATTGATCTGTGTGTTGAGAATTTGATTAGGGTGTGTTTTAGTGTGTCTGTATATTTCATATTGTTCTAGTGTGTTGAGTTTTTTGTTCTTGGTCTGTATGTGTAGGATTTCCATGTCTGTATTTATGTTCTTGTATGTGTGGTTAGCATTAGTTATGTGTCCTCTGGTTATTCCTTTAATGTGTTCTTTGTATCGAGTTTGGAATGATCTGCCTGTCTGTCCAATGTAGAAACTGTCGCAACTATTGTATGTGAGTTTGTATACGCCTGTGTGGTTGTATTTATTTGTTTGTGTTGTTTGTGTGTTGAGATGTCTTTGTAGTGTGTTTTCTGTTGTGTATGCTGTGTTGTATTTCTATTTTCTGAATGAGGATGCGATCTTGTGTGTGTTTTTGTTTTCGTATGTTAGTGTGATGTATTTCTTGTGTTCTTGTTGTGTTTTGTGTGTTCGTTAAGTTTTTGTTTTGTCTTCCTTATGATGTTGTCTATTATGTTTGGGTTGTAACCATTTTCTTGTGCTATGTATTTGACTGTGTTCACTTCTTCATTGTAGTGTTGTTGGCTCATGGGTATGTTGAGTAATCTGTGTACCATTGTCCTGAATGCAGCATGTTTGTGTTTTGTGGGGTGGTTAAACATTTTGTAACTTCCTCGTTGGTCAATATTTTTATATTTTCCATGAAATACTTTACTGTGAATATGCAAAAGAATATTACAATGAACCAGCCTTTGTATATTGTGTCAGCATGAAAATACTATAGCAGAAAAAGTTAAAAGTGTACAGAATTTTGTTCAGCCGGTATGAATGGCGTAGAGTCCCAACAGAAGGAAACAGCTGCAGAGAGGAATGATCGTTGCTAGGTTGGCAGGACTGAAGGGAAAGTCTTTTGTCGTGAAAGGAATGCAGCTCCGGGACATTCCTTCGTCTTCTCCCTTCTTCTGCTCGCCCCAAACAACCCTCTGCGTGTCATCATATCCAGCCTTCATCAGACGTCCGAGCATGCTTCCCTTCATGAATTTTCGATTTCTCTTTCACAAGACACTTAAGGGCGCATTGTATGTTGTTATTTGCGCCAGAGTCTCCCTCTTCCTGTCGAATACTAAAGCGAAGTATCACAAGGTGTCCTCGCGATCTGGCTTCGAAAGAAAGATTGTGAAATTCATGGACAGCAGCAGTCCGGATCAAATACAAACAGATGTAATATACTTGTGAGTCAAGTTGTCATCGTGAATTGTAATTTATTCGTTTATACTTTTTAAAACATACTCCTTAATTTTCAGATGAGCCACAACGAGGTTTAGAAAATTACGCGTAAAAATTAAGAAAATTGATACCTGACACGAAAAACAAGTGTAAAAATGTTCACTGGTAATTTATGTCAAAGATGAAAATAGAAATTATGATAAACTCAGAACTCGGTGTGAAACATTAAGCAAACAAAGTGTTAAATTGTTACTGGAGTGTCCAGGTTACGAGCGTGCTTTACTCACGATAATTCACTCGAGATCTTCATACTGAATCCTCTTTATTTCTCCTATCCTTTGAAACGATACGCCGACACCGCACAGTGTTGTCGAGTGTTACTTTGCTGCTTTCCACGCCGTTGCATGTGCCAGAGTTTACTAGTCGTCAAAGGCTGCCGATAGTTTCCATCATGTTCATTTTGTGAACGTGTTTCTTACTCTTATCATTTTGCCAATGGGTAGGCCTAATGTTTTTGTGCTAATTACGATATAATTTATTTTCGTATACCTGCTGGATGTAGAGTTCGTCTGTCCATATAGGACAATATTAAAGAGAAAATATAAAATTTATTTATTTATTTATTTATTTATTTATTTATTTATTTATTTATTTATTTATTTATTTATTTATTTATTTATTTATTTATTTAACCTGGTAGAGATAAGGCCATCAGGCCTTCTCTTCCCCTCTACCAGGGGAGTAAAACTACAATATTAAGAATACAATTACAATTATAATTACAATTAATATTCAATTTACAAATACAATAAAAATCAAAGTACTAAAAGATTAACTGATTAATAAAAGCTAGACAGTTTATTGTAAAAGTTAAGAAGAGAGAAGCATTTTTTTTATTAATTAAGTAAAAATTAAATCTACTCTACGCAGTAAGAAAATGCTTAATAAGCTTGCATTTGAACGCAACTAAATTCCGATAGTCTCTGATGTCACTGGATAGGGTATTCCACAAGTGCGAGAGCGAGATTGTGTATGATGATGAATACGATGATGTCTTATGTGTTGGTATGGCTAGTATGCGGCTATTTTGCGTGCGTGTGAAGAGATTATGATATGATGACAGGTAACTGAAACGGGAGGCAAGGTAGGTAGGTAGTGTAGAAGTGTGAAGGACTTAGAAAAGGAGAACAAGAGAATGAAAATTTCTACGTTCGTTAAGCCCTAGCCAGTTTAGAGTTTGGAAGGATGGGTCAATGTGGTCAAAGCGAACACAAGAATTACGAACACGTCGTAATCTTTGCGACTGGTTGACATTGAGGTCAGTCAGTAGAAAATCACAATAATCGAAGTGGAGCATTACTAGTGTTTCCACTAGTATTTTCTTGAGTGATAGCGGAAGGAATTTTCGAATGCTGTTTAAGGATTGTAGTATGGAAAGCACTTTTTTGGTAATATCAGTTAAGCCTACTTGGTTATTCCAGTTTAAATACGTACCAAAGTAAACTCCAAGGTTTTTAACACAGGAAGCAAAACCGATTATTGTGTATTGTGTATTTCTTAATCTCTTTGGACATTTTCCCAGAGGCGGCACCTTTGACGTTTACTACACACGTCTACATTGTTAGTGGTCGTTTTCTCATCTGATAGTCTACAAACTTTAGAGGACGAAAAGACATAGTCAACTTTACTTCACAGCATACGTAGTTCCGAAGTGTTCAGTAGAGTTTATAATCAGTGATTTTGAAATTAATAAGATCCTGTATTAAAAATAAAAGTTGAATACGACACGTTATACGCAGGAAGACATCTAAATAGTAAACATTGTTTTATTTCTACAAAACTTTATATTAAACAAATAGATGTAGCTTTGTCGGGGACAAGATCAGGGGTTTTACGAAGATGCATTTGGATTAAATCGACATATCTAGGCGCGATATTTTGTTTGGTACCAAAATCAGCGCTCTAGCACATCGGAGTCACGAGACATACTGCCCGGAAATTTTTGCCCAAAATGGCCGCCATCTCCGCGGACTTCTACCCGCTCATGTGAGGTTCCAATCGCATATCCAATCGCACGAGACCACATTTATTTCAATCGTGATATTAGTCAGGAAGTTACAGTGTCGGAATTCATCACTCCGCAAACGTTACACGTACATTTTATGGCTCCATAAGGCTAAACTCACACGGACCACATCTTTGCAATTATTTTGCAGTTTTGTGTGGTTGTGCTGTCGACAGAACCAATCACATGCGGACCACTTTTTAGTGGTAGCTTGAAGTCCATATCGACCACAGACACCACACCGCAAGCTAAGTAAGCGACTGTCGTTTCCAAGCATTGACTCTACTGTCATTATACTCGTAGTAGGGCTTATTTGGTAAATTATTAATAGGTTCTACAAATGTCTAAAAATACTCCGTATGACCTATACAGAATATTGTATCTGTAGTCTATACTATAACATAATAATTATGTTATAGCATAGTATATTATATTATAATTTACTACAGTAGATTTCCGAACATTGAACGATATGGTTTTTTTAAACAATTTATTGATCGATCAGAGCATTTAGCGCTCTACAGATCATTTCTAAAAACTATAAATACAATATATGACACTGAATTGAGGGCAGCCTAGATTGGGCTCCTCAATGAACAAAAATAATTGTTAATAAATAATTATTTACATAGGTTGGTGTGATGATAAATTTTGATTATAATGTGAGGTCCATTGGAAGTCGGCTCTTGATTCTGGTGGGAAATGTGAACTTCCTTCCGAGAGAGTAATGGACGGCGCCTGGAACATTTTCCAGGTTGTCATAGAACTTCTTAGCTTGTGAATGAATAAACTGTTTGATTGTGTCAATACCAGTTTCTCTGTGTAGTTGGCTGTTACGGACAAACCAAGGAGAATTGAGTGAAATTCGTAGGACTTTATTTTGAAATGACTTGATGTGTTTAATTTCACTTATTGCAGCTACTCCCCAGACAAGACAGGCATAAAGCAGTAGATTTTTTTATTTTAGTAGGTTATTTTACGACGCTTTATCAACATCTTTGGTTATTTAGCTTCTATAAAGCAGTAGAGGTCGTAATAGAGATGTGTAAAGTAGTATGCAATTTTGTAGCTTTAGAGATGATTTCTTGTTGAGGAGCGGATATAATTTAGCGAGTCTTGAGTAGGCCAATTTAAGTTTGTTGTTGATGTGATGTTTCCATGATAGACGGCGATCTAAGTGCACTCCAAGATATTTTACAGCTTCATCCTTTGGTTTCCACGGTATCACGTTGGTTGAAAGATTTATGCATGGAGGATTAGCAGGACGACACAAAGTAAATATAATTGCTTCGCATTTATTGTAGTTCAGTGCGATGCGCCAATTTTCAATCCAAGGGCATATTATGTTTAAGGCTTCCTGAAGGTGATTTGAGGCTATGTTAATGTGCGATGGGTTGCATAAATAGCTGTATCGTCTGCATACATAGCAATTTGTGGAGTTGGTGTTGCAGGAATGTCTGAAGTATATACATTGAATAATATCGGACCTAAGATAGAGCCTTGTGGAACGCCAGCACTAATGGGTATATGGGGTTTGCAATATTAAAGAAAAAATATTTCAATACCCTGAAAGTATTCAAAAGGAAGGCCAGTAAACTTTGATTAAAATTTTTCCAAAAGGTTCCAGTATTGTTCACTAAGATATATTATTTAGCGATTTTAATATTCAAACAGTGAAGCTCTTTTAATAGAAGCTGAGATTTCCATAAATCTAAGGAGTCTAGGAATAACCTTACAACTACAAAAACAGCAATTATATTTTCATATTTCCATTGGAGTATGCAATAAGATATGATTCAGATGGTCACAGACTTTAGTAAGGAATCCTACGTCATTTATGGAATCCTCATTTTTAGTTACAGGAAGGAAGTTTCCTAAAATAAATATATAGATAATATTATTATATTAGTATTAATATGAAATTGCACCAGAACAATGGAAGGACTCCATAATCGTACCTATCTTTAAGAAGGGGGACAAGACTAACTGTAGTAACTTTCGAGGAATATCACTTTTGTTGACGTCCTACAAAATGTTGTCCAATATTCTTGTGAGAAGTTTATTGCATATGTAGATGAAATTACTGGGGATCGTCAGTGCGGTTTTAGACGTAACAGATCAACTATTGATCAGATATTTTGTATTCCACAGATAATGGAGAAAAAATGGGAGTATAAGGGTACAGTGCATCAGTTATTCATATATTTCAAAAAGGCATATGATTCGGTTAAGAGAGAAGTTTTAGATGATAGCCTTATTGAATTTGGTATTCCCAATAAACTAGTTCGATTAATTAAAATGTGTCTCAGTGAAACGTACAGCAGAGTTCGTATAGGTCAGTTTCTGCCAGATGCGTTTCCAATTCACTGTGGGCTAAAGCAAGGAGATGCACTATCACTTTTACTTTTTAACTTTCCTCTAGAGTATGCCATTAGGAAAGTCCAGGATAACGGAGAGGGTTTGGAATTGAACGGGTTACATCAGCTGCTTGTCTATGCGGATGGCGTGAATATATTAGGAGAAAATCCACAAACGATTAGGGAAAACACGGAAATTTTGCTTGAAGCAAGTAAAGAGATAGGTTTGGAAGTAAATCCCGAAAAGACAAAGTATATGACTATGTCTCGTGACTAGAATATTGTACGAAATGCAAATATAAAAAATTGCAATTTATCTTTTGAAGAGGTGGAAAAATTCAAATACCTGCGAGCAACAGTAACAAATATAAATGACACTCGGGAGGAAATTAAACACAGAATAAATATGGGAAATGCCTGTTATTATTCGGTTGAGAAGCTTTTATCATTCAGTCTGCTGTCAAAAAGTCTGAAAGTTAGAATTTGTAAAACAGTTATATTACCGGTTGTCCTTTATGATTGCGAAACTTGGACTCTGACTTTGAGAGAAGAACATAGGTTAAGGGTGTTTGAGAATAAGGTGCTTAGGAAAATATTTCTGGCTAATAGGGATGAAGTTACAGGAGAATGGAGAAAGTTACACAACACAGAACTGCACGCATTGTATTCTTCACCTGACATAATTAGGAACATTAAATCCAGACGTTTGAGATGGGCAGGCCATATAGCACATATGAGGGAATCCAGAAATGCATATAGAGTGTTAGTTGGGAGGCCGGAGGGAAAAAGACCTTCGGGAAGGCCGAGACGTAGATGGGAAGATAATATTAAAATGGATTTGAGGGAGGTGGAATATGATGATAGAGACTGGATTAATCTTGCTCAGGGTAGTGACCAATGGCAGGCTTATGTGAGGACGGCAATGAACCTTCGAGTTCCTTAAAAACCAGTAAGTATGTAAGTAAGTAAGTATGTAAGTAAGTATGTAAGTAAGTAATATATTATATTATATAATTTAATTGCAGCTATAATTTTCATTTTAGTTCCTATTTTATTTTATTTTCTATATCCCTCTTATATTAATATTATATTATATTATATTATTTCACTGTAGCTGTAATTGTAATTTTAGTTTCCATTTTATTTTATTTTCTATATTTGTCTCATATTAATAATATATCTGAACTGCGACCGAACACGAGCGCTGCCCATTCGGTCCTCAAATTTTGTTAATATTATTGTATCCTCTTTTTATATTGATTGTATTATTTTATTTCTATTTCTATTGTAATTATATTCTGTATTCTGTATATTTAAATAATAAATAAGTAAATAAATAAATAAATAAATAAATAAATAAATAAATAAATAAATAAAGTAAAAAATAGTTCAATAAATCAATTAATTAATTAAATAAGATAGGCAGAGGAAAAATGAAGACATAAATAAAAAGTTATAATTTATTGATTAATTATACACCCCATAAAAATCATCACACATTATGTCCTCATTGTATAACAAAAAATCAGTATGGCATTCATTTTTTAATATATATTTACAGTACGTGAAATATTTTAAGTTTTGGACAGAGCAGTATAATGGTCAAATTACACTAGCTGTAGCATGTTCCGACACTAAGATTTGTTGACATTCGAACACACAACCAGTACCAGTAAGTAATAGGCGCGCTGAGTAAATGTACTGTACCTTCATGTTATAATCTCAAAGACGTGAATCCTAAATAGTTGAACCTCACTGATTTAATGCAATGGCATGCCTTATCAGTTTTGTATAGCCCTAAGCGGAAGAGAAACCAAGTTCATGTGACGCAAATAAGTCCAAATATTGTGGAAGGGAAAAACTGGATCACATTTACCTCCCCTCCGTTATGCCCATCTTTAGAGAATCAGCAATAAGTGGAGAATAAATTACTGTAATAAATGTATTATTTTGCGTCATTTTCCCCTTAGTAGTTGTTAGTAACAGTATACCACAATTCCACGCTGTCACTTTAAGTAGAATTCATGTTCTACTGCTGTTGGAATACAAACGTGAAGGAGAAGGAATGTCGAGATCCGAGGAGCGAGCGTTCAGTCCTATTCATCACGCCTCTACTAATACTACACACCGCACGCAGCCAATCAGAATTCAAATCAGAAATATGGAAGCAATACATGAGGATTTAGTGCCGAAGAACAATTCATACTGCCGCCACGTGCAACTGACGTTTTGAATAATGCCAAAGGTTCGACGAGAATTTGATGCATTGGAAAATGTTCAAGACGACTAAGTTATGCAAAAAATTCGGTATAATTTCATGCGAAGTTAATGGCAAATGCTTCCCAGGTGTAACAGTAATAAATTATCAGTTATTACATTGATTTATGCCTTATTCGGGAAAAATCATACGCCGACACTAGTCTTTGACTCCCAAGTTCTCTAATACACATCCTATTGGCATTAAAGGCGCCCTCAAATGGAAATGCTGTACTGTGGGACTCGACAACTGTGCAAACATAGCTACTGTCCTTGCAGATGTGTATAACATATTATACAGGGTGTTTCAGAATTCAACCTGAAGAAATTTAAGGTGCTATACAGGGTTCCTAAGTAAGTATTTTGAGACTGGGAACTAGGGGATTGCGGGTTCAAACTTGCAAGTAATAACACAAGATATTTTTTGGATCAGCATGCCACAGTTTGAACTGACACGTGACATAGCGATACATTTTCAAATGCACCTGATTTATTTCTCTGTGGCACAATCGGTAAACACTAGACAGTTTCTGTCAGAGGATGAGGACGAAAGTTCCAACTTCAGCATGTACACTTAACTGCAAAAGAATGAGCCAACGACAATTTCAAAGTTCCAGATACACTGCGCATGCTCGTCTCGTCAAAGCCATAGTTCACCAGGTAACACATAATTAAACCATTTAAATTTGCTGTATTTTGTTTAAGAGTCTAATAGTACATTATGCAACGAGCCTATAATGATAGTAATTAAGACGCGAGTATGTTTGTTTATGAAACGAGCGCAAGAGAGTTTCATAATTTTCATACGAGCGTCTTAATTACCATTATAGGCAAGTTTCATACGACTTTTAATGCTCGACCATATTTCTAACTTGAAATTATTCAGAAGTGTTCATTTTATTCGTATCTAACTGAAGAGCGGAAGTGACCTTGTGCATAGCTCGTAAATTGTGAGATGTGCGCAGACGCGAAAGTATTGATTGTCATTGACCTTGATGTAATCTAGAGAATAACATTTTTTATTTATTTTATTGGGTTATTTTACGACGCTGTATCAACATCTAGGTTATTTAGCGTCTGAATGATATGAAGGTGATAATGCCGGTGAAATGAGCCCGGGTCCATCACCGAAAGTTACCCAACATTTGCTTGTATTGGGTTGAGGGAAAACCCCGGTAAAAACCTCAACCAGGTAACTTGCCCCGACCGAGATTTGAACCCGGGCCACCTGGTTTCGCGGCCAGACGCGCTATCCGTTACTCCACAGGTGTAGACTAGAGAATAACATCAACCAATTGTGGTATAACCTGGAAATTGATTTAGAATTGAAAAACGAGATGACAAATTGAACTTACTTGAATATTATTTACAATTAACGCTAATTATTATAGCAACATAACATAACCTTCTGCGACAGTATTGGATTTCCAGCCTCCGTGACATTTCCCTCGTTGTCTTTCGATTGCATATCCGAGAATAATCGAAAACCTGAACTTTAATGAATAGGTGTAGGCCTACTTTAATGACATGCATTATAGGACTGCTACCAGGTGTATAATTACTACATTTCGGCATGGTCGAGCATAAAGTATGTTATAGTATCGCATGGAGGGTTGATTCTAGATACATCAGGGCCTCTGAAGAGTGAAATAATAATAAAATTGATAAATACAAAATCAACCGAAGCGAATATGAACAGGGAAACCACGTATTATGCCGAAACGATATTAACAGTCTCAGTAGCGCAAGTCGTTACGCATTGGTCTATTGAACGAGTTAATAGTAGTAGCTCAAGGTTCGAATCTCCCACAATATTCTTTTTATTTAATCACAAATTTTACATCATATATGTCTCGCAAAGCTACATCTCTTAGAATATGCCCAAACACTAATAAATAATAAACCTCCCTCTCTCTTGCAAGCAATACTCCTATCTGTTAATAAAACGTTGTCTCGTCATTACTCTTGAAGTTGGCAGAGAGACAACTCTGTCAACTAGTCATTGCCCTGATTCGCGTAGGTTATTCTGCGTCTATGGCGGCCAGAAAGATTGGAGTCCCATTATCAACTGCTAAGAGGTGGGCTAATTTTTTTTATCCAGAATGGTGAAGTTGTGAACCGTTCCATTCCTGGTCGGCCGCGCATCTCTACAAGGGAAGAAGACCCCATGTTATTGAGAGAAGTTGAGAACCACCCCTTTAGAACTGCCTCTCAACTGAAGATGGCGTCCAATTTCCCAGGTTCCCCACACACCGTGAGGCATACGGTGTCGTCGAGCTGTGAGGAGAGAACATTTGACGATGGAGTATGCCATGTACCGTCTAGCGTATGCTACTCTGCTACAGGATTTCTCCGACGAGGTAATTGTCTGCAATAGCAGCTATGGTCCTGTCCTAGTTTATCGTATGGATGGCCACCTATACGATGAACGCTTCGTGAGGACTTAACAGGTCATGTCGCGTGAGCGTCGCGTGTTGGGGGTGGATGTCATACGATGGGGCAGGACTTCTGGAACGCATCCACGGTCGGTTTACAGCAGAAGTCTAAGAACACATTTTGACAAATGTAATGATACCTTTCGCCCGAGAACGATATCCAGAAAGAACACTTTTCTTCCAGCAGGATAATGAAGCGGTACACTCCGTCAACCTAATTCAAAGATGGCTTACGGGGAGGGCTGATGTCGACCTGGTCGACTGGCCTCTAAAATCACCAGGAAGGTTTCCGATTGAAAATTTTTTGGCTACAGTCAATCGGATCTTACGCTCTAATTGGCAGAATAACCATCCGCTCGGACAGCTGACGAATTGTGGGACTGAGTTCTAGATGCGTGGGAGGAGATGGCCAAGAATTTAGACCTGTTCCATAATCTTGTGGACTCCATGCCGTGCAGAATGAGGGCAATTGATGACGCAGGTAGTTTTTGGACTAGATACTAGTCCCCACAACAGGCCTCTTTTTGTTAATATATTAACAAGTTGTTTGTTTTTGTTTATTTAATTATTTATTTATGTTTGATATACGTGCGGTTCTTTAGGATCTGAAACAAGTATTTTTGTTTATACAGGCCATATTTCGCCTATCAATAGCCAACAGGTGATGGGCAATACTATTTTTACAAGGTAAGTATGACGAAGTTTGTGAACAAATGCCATTTCACATTTAACATAATAAATTAATTAAAAACTAAAATAAACAAAATTATTTCTCCGTACCAAAAGGCGAACTCACAACCTCTGGTACAAGTGTCAGACATCTTGCTACTGGGTCACACACAGATCGAGGGTTGACTACCTTGTAGACGTACGAATTTTAATGAAGAGACACCACAGCAATGCCTTGAATTGCAGTGCGTTTACACGAGTGAACCGCACTACAGAACTTGGAATTTCTACCGATCAAGAGTCGGCCCATTCTTTTTGCGTTAAGTGTACATACTTGCAACTAGTTCGAAAAAACTGTTCAATATATATAGAAACTGCACTGTGATGGTTGAGTTCGTTTCGTGGGGAGAGACGGAAGAATACTGTACCTCTGAACACGAACCGGATTGTACACTAACGCACAGGTAAACAGAACTCAACGCGCCACCTCACTCCATCTATACTCCTTTTCACTGTTAACTTCACTTCATTCTTAAATTGTTTGGATCGTAAGCCTGATAATAACCATAATAATGTTAATACTAATAACACTATTATTAATAATAATGATAATACTTACAAATGACTTTTAAGGAACCCGCAGGTTCATTGTAGCTCTCACATAAGCACGCCATCGGTCCCCATCCTGTGCAAGATTAATCCAGTCTCTATCATCATATCCCACCTCCCTCAAATCCATTTTAATATTATCCTCCTATCTATGTCTCGGCCTCCCCAAAGGTCTTCTTCCCTCTTGTCTCCCAATTAACACTCTATATGCATTTCTGGATTCGCCCATACGTGCTATATGCCCTACCCATCTCAAATAATGATAATACTAATAATAATTATTAATATTTTCCAATTCACTCAGGGTTAAAGCAAGGAGATGCACCATCAGCTTTCCGTTTTAACTTCACTCTACAATATACCATTACGAAAGTTCAGGATAACAGGGAAGGGTTTGGAATTGAATGGGTTACATCAGCTTCTTGTCTGTGTGGATGACGTGAATATTTTTAGCAGAAAATCCACTAACGATTAACAAAAACACGGAAATTTTACTTGAAGCAAGTAAAGCGATAGGTTTGGAAGTAAACCCCGAGAAGACGAAATATATGATTATGTCTCGTGACCAGAATATTCCACGAAATGTAAATATAAAAATTGGAGATTTATCCTTCGAAAAGGTGGAAAAATTCAAATATCTTGAAGCAACAGTAACAAATATAAATGACACTTAGTTACTTACAAGTGACTCATTGATGGAGTAGTGTAATGCAAAGTAACACTGCACAAATTCCAGTTGATGGTTCTAAATAAATTATGTTAGATCAGAGAAATGTAGAGGGTGCCGAAAAATGTATACACACTTTGACAGTACATATCTACTTAATATATTTCAAAATTGGACCGAAAAACAACAGTAATGTGTAGTATGATGTCCTGTAAACAAATGAGACTCACGTACGTTATGCTAGCGTTGCTGCGCGACAGGTCAATCAACAACAAAATCGAACCAAGATTATCGTCTGAACAGCGGAAAGCAATTTTGAAGTGGTATTGGAGAACCGAGAAATTCAACGGCAATGGAGACGTGAGTACAGAATAGAACCACCCACGCGATTAAAGCATCCGTGACAAATTTGAGACTCATGGTACCGTTTGCGATGTTTACAAGGGCAGATCTGGGAGACCTCGCACATCAACAATATTGTTATATACCGTAGAAAATCATTTACACTGGCAGCTCTTCGGGAAGAAATTAAAACGGCACGTGCTGCAATCGCTGAGGATACTTTCGCAAACGTTGCTCGAACATATTCAGAAGTGTGTAACTGCAAAAGTCTAAGATGATTAATGCTCATCATTTTCTGTTTGTGTGAATTCAGCTTTGTTATGTTAACACAGTTTTTTCTTTGCTTCAATTTTGTATACATTTTTTTGGTACCCTCTGTATAATAATGTATGGTTCAATTGTAACGTGAGATATAGCTAATACAACCTCTGCAGTTTATAAAATTAAGCTTTCGATATATAAATTCCCGCCGTGCAATGCACGGTGCATTGCAGTTATTAATACTCCATTTCTTGGTAGAGGGGCCGTTCAGCCGTTCACGCAGGCAATTCTACTCAATCATTGATCCCTCCGAACAATGTCCATCCTGTATAGAGAGGATGAAGAGACTTCAAACAATGACCGCCATTCTATGATTGAACAATGCAGAGGAAGCAGTAGTTTCCACCTAGTTTATTGCATTTTTTATTGTTTCCCTTCCCTTTTTCAGAAAATAGGATCGACCAGATAGTATCCTGAGGGCGACTGATGCCGTGATTGGTCTGTTTTGGTCCATCCGCAGATATGCCTGAAATGGTGGATGGTATGCATCCCACTTGACTTGGCTGTGAAACTATGCAATATTGAATTCGTGGCATGCTGGCAATCTTGAGGGAGGGAAGGAGGAAGCTGTTATGAAGGGAAGGGAGGCTATATGAGCAGATCCGAGGGGTTCTCAGGAGACGGTCAGAGTTTTATGGAGTCATGAAGAGAACAGGTGGTCTTCGTAGGGACCGGTCTCTCAGGTTTCAGTGGAAACAGAACATACAATCAAACAAACAAATAAATAAATAAACAAATAAGTTAATAAAAATAAATAAATTCACTACATAATCTCCTATGACGCATTTGTTACAGTATAATAGTACATTATGCAACGAGCCTATAATGCAGTTAATTAAGAAGTGAGTATGGATATTTATGAAACGAGCGCAAGCGAGTTTCATAATTTTCATACGAGCTTCTTAATTACCATTATAGGCGAGTTTCATACGACTTTTTATGCTCGACCATATTTCTAACTTGATATTATTAATTTTTTTAGCAATGTCCCGTATGTTGTGAGATGTGCGCAGACGCGAAAGTATTGATTTTTTCCGAGGAACACATGTCCACATTGATCTTGCTAGGCCATAAGAACCTACAGAGATAACATTGAAATTAAATTAGACATTGAAAAACGAGGTGACAAATTGAATTTATTTGAATAGTATTTACAATTAACGCTAATTATTATAGTAACAGAACATAACCTTCTGCGACAGTATTGGATTTCCAGCCTCCGTGACTTTTCGCTAATTCTCTTTCGATTACATATCCGAGAATAATCGATACTTGCGGTTTTATAACGGTAGAAAGCTTACCTGTCATTGGCTGAACAGTTGTAACCTGAGTCGTCATTGGCTGAAAGACCTGACCTTTAATGAGTAGGTGTACTTTAATGACATGCATTAAAGGTCTGCTACCAGGTGTATAATTACTACATTTCGGTATGGTCGAGCATAAAATTTATTTGCTTACTATTGTTTGGGTTCTTTCTATTCAATTATCTATCTTAATATCAGTTTACTTCTGAAATTTCCTCATCTTTGTCACTTATTCCTTCTTGTTTACTTACATATTTGTTAATGGTAATGTTATGTTTTATTTAACGACGCTCGCAACTACAGAGGTTATATCAGCGTTGCCGGATGTGCCGAAATTTTGTCCCGCAAGAGATCTTTTACATGCCAGTAAATCTACTGACATGAGCCTGTCGCATTTAAGCACACTTAAATGCCATCGACCTCGCCCGGGATCGAACCCGCAACCTTGGGCATAGAAGGCCACCGCTATACCAGCTCGCCAACCAGGTCGACTACATATGTTTCTTACTTTATTTATTTATTTATTTATTTATTTATTTATTTATTTATTTATTTATTTTAAGCAGGTTATTTTACGACGCTGTATCAACATCTCAGGTTATTTAGCGTCTGAATGAAATGAAGGTGATAATGCCGGTGAAATGAGTAGGAAGTCCAGCACCAAAAGTTACCCAGCATTTGCTCACATTGGGTTGAGGGAAAACCCCGGAAAAAAACCTCAACCAGGTAACCTGTCCCGACCGGGATTCAAATAGGGGCCACCTGGTTTCGCGGCCAGACGCGCTAACCGTTACTCCACAGGTGTGGACTACTTTATTTATTTGTTGTGTTTTCTTGCTTATCAATTAGCATATTCACTTACAAACGTATATCATTAATTCGAACATTTATTCATTTATTACATGATGCTCCTTCAAAACGTCTTGTTTTAACCTTAATTGCTTACGCATTGTTTTGTTCATCCGTTCATTGCTTGCGTACTTCTTTCCTCTCTGATCGATTTTGTTCTTTCGTTATTAATTGCTTATGTTCTTCCTTTCTAATTCATCATTTATGTCCTCCTTTTCTTAAAATATTACTTACGTTCTTCATTCTTTATTAATTGCTTATGTTCTTCCTTTCTAATTCATCATTCATGTCCTCCTTTTCTTAAATATTACTTACATTCCTCTTTCCTTATTAATTGCTTATGTTCTTCCTTTCTAATTCATCATTCATGTCCTCCTTTTCTTAAATATTACTTACATTCCTCTTTCCTTATTAATTGCTTATGTTCTTCCTTTCTAATTCATCATTCATGTCCTCCTTTTCTTAAATATTACTTACATTCCTCTTTCCTTATTAATTGCTTATGTTCTTCCTTTCTAATTCATCATTCATGTCCTCCTTTTCTTAAATATTACTTACATTCCTCTTTTCTTATTAATTGCTTATGTTCTTCCTTTCTAATTCATCATTCATGTCCTCCTTTTCTTAAATATTACTTACATTCCTCTTTCCTTATTAATTGCTTATGTTCTTCCTTTCTAATTCATCATTTATGTCCTCCTTTTGTTAAAATATTACTTACATTCTTCTTTCCTTATTAATTGCTTATGTTCTTCCTTTCTAATTCATCATTTTTGTCCTCCTTTTCTTAAAATATTACTTACATTCTTCTTTCCTTATTAATTGCTTATGTTCTTCCTTTCTAATTCATCATTTATGTCCTCCTTTTCTTAAAATATTATTTACGTTCTTCTTTCCTTGTTACTTGCTTATGTTCTTCCTTTGTAATTCATCATTTATGTCCTCCTTTTCGTAAATATTACCTACGTTCTTCTTTCTTTATTAATTGCTTATGTTCTTCCTTTATAATTCATCATTTATGTCCTCCTTTTCTTAAAATATTACTTACGTTCTTCTTTCCTTATTAATTGCTTATGTTCTTCCTTTATAATTCATCATTTATGTCCTCTTTTTCTTAAAATATTATTTACGTTCTTCTTTCTTTATTAATTGCTTATGTTCTTCCTTTGTAATTCATCATTTATGTCCTCCTTTTCTTAAAATATTACTTACGTTCTTCTTTCCTTATTAATTGCTTATGTTCTTCCTTTATAATTCATCATTTATGTCCTCTTTTTTTAAAATATTATTTACGTTCTTCTTTCTTTATTAATTGCTTATGTTCTTCCTTTGTAATTCATCATTTATGTCCTCCTTTTCTTAAAATATTACTTACGTTCTTCTTTCTCCATTAATTGCTTATGTTCTTCCTTTCTAATTAATCATTTAGGTCCTAATTTTCTTAATTATTACTTACGTTCTTCTTTCCTTATTAATTGCTTATGTTCTTCCTCTCTAATTCATCTATTATGTCCTCCTTTTCTTAAATATTACTTACGTTCTTCTTTCTTTATTCATTTCTTGCGCTCTTCTTTCCTCATTCATTGCCTGTGTTCCTTTCCCTTATTAATTACTCATTACGCACCGTTTACTGTTAAATTATCGAGTCAAACGGCTAGAACATCGGATTTCCGCTTTGATAACTCGGGTTCGAATCCCTGGACGTCCATGTACAAATTGTGGTGAACAAAACTGGTGATTTGTGGTAGGTTCTTGCTAAAATTTGTTTCTGAAAATTTGAGCAAAATCATTCTAACACTATTTTTAAATTATACACACTTATTTTATAATTGTTTTGACCTTTGTGAAATTCTGTAAGGTTATGGTTACGATAATGTTCAAATTGCGTCCAAGTATTGTTGGAAAAATATAAAAACAAATATACCGAAAAATCGGTTAGTGAATATTACCCTTCTCAGATTATTTAGACATTTAACAGAATACGGCGTTGAATAGCATAGGCGTTTTTCAAAAGCAGTTCTGAAAATAGCCGGTATTCAATTACGAGTAATTAGAAATAAAATGTATATATATATATATATCAGCGTTCAGCAGAAAGCCGGAGAGAGCAGTCGCGTGTGCACAACTTGCTTACGCAGTATAAAGGCTATTGGCCTGAGAAAGAAGCGAAGAATACAAAATACAGTAAGAGAAGATAGAATAGTGGTTACAGAAAGAGACATCAGGAAATGATAAAGTAAGTGAATTAAGTAGAGAGGAAAGGAATAATAATGCAGGCTTGAATCAAGTAGAAGTAGAAATGAAGAACCAGGGTTTAGAAAACTTAAGACTAAAGGTAGAAAACATCTGTGAAAAGATAAAAGAGCAGATAGCAGAGAACAACAAATTAAAGAAGAAGATGAGTGACTACGATCTCAAGTACAGAAAAGATAACTTAATAATTTTCGGGGTCGAAGAAAGGGGCCGGGAAAAAGAGATGGAGACCTTTAAAAAGTGAGAGATTTATGTGAAGCGATCTTTTATACAGAGTTCAGAGAAGAACATGTCGACCATACATACAGATTAGGGAAAGGAAATAAAAGGCTTGAGCTTTAAGAATACAAAAGTAAGAGAAGTTATTCTGAACAATCTAGGACGGCTCTGGGGTTCAGGAGTGAGAGTGGAAACAGATATGCCACTTGAAGTAAGAAATGGAAGAAAACGGCTACTACCTTATATGAAATCAGCGAGGGTAAAGGGTCACTTTGCCTAAGATGTACGAAGATAAACTGAAAGTGAACGGAAAATGGTATGATCTGGAGTTTTTCCTGAGGAATGAAGATTATCCAGAATTTGGACTAACGAGAAGAACGAAAGAGGACAGTGGACATATTTCAACTTTGTAGAGGGAAGCAACGAGAAGGCAACAGAGAGTCGACGTTAGCTACATAAGCGGAGGGAAGGAAGAGAAAAAATTCATCCCAACTTCAAGGACGGAACAAGTGATTGTCGCAGATCAACACCCATGTAGTAAGGAGTTCAGGAACCCACATGCTGACGTAAGAGGAAGTATAGAGGTGATGACACAAGGAGAAGATAAGTGTAACGTGATCGAGCAGCGTAAGCGGATTCCTAGTCTCCATACGATGGCGGTGAGGTTAGCGCACTCCAGAAGGAATGCTGACAATAACGGAACAAGAAGCACAGGTGGTAGAAAAAAGGCGAGTGGGGATAAAAAGAGAAACCAAGAGTCAGGAAGTGATAGGGAAGAAAGTAGTGAAAAGCTTAAGGGTGCGAGTGTAAGTGGAAATCTAGGATGTGAAAGTGAAAGCGTGGGGTGGGGAAATAAAAGAGGAATAGAAGAAGAAGAAAGAAATAGAAAAAAAGACAGAGATAGAAATAAAGCAGAGGCGAACAGTAAAGAAAGGTCAGAACCTGCGACAGCTGAGGATATAGCAAAGGTATTAGATATGATTGAAAAATGTGGGGATGTGATCAAAAAGTGCTAGTAAAGGGTAATTGTAATTGTAAGTGATAGAGAAGTATAGGGGAGAGAGAAAGTGTATAAGCTAATGTGTAGAGAGAAATACTGTACTTCATTCATTCATTCATTCATTCATTCATTCATTCATTCATTTTATTCCATAGATCTTACATGAGCAATGAAGCTTTAAGATGTGGAACATGTCAACATTTTACAATATTACAATTACAATTTTTACAAATTTTTATAGTTCTACAGTTTAGTAATTTTCAACAATTTTTACAATTTTGTACAATTTTTTTACATTTTTTTTCACATTTTTTTAAAGTATTTATAGGAAGTGAGAGTAGTGTGAAAGGATTCGGTGTAAGTGGAATAGTGAGAAAGGAAAGTGAGCGCAAATAGGAATGAGTGAAAATAGTTTAAAAGCGGTTAAGAGAAATGAACAAGTGACAGCATAAAATTAGTACCAACATTTGAACGTTGGAACAGTAAATGAATATAAGAGAAAGATAGGAGAAAAGGTCAAAGAACAAATAAGGCAAATAATTCAATATGATAATTTGTAGAGAATAAGTGAAATTGAAATCTTAGTGAATAGTAGTTAGAGGAAAAAGAGGGTTTGAAAGGCGTATATAATTTTAGATATATTACGATTAATGATCAAATAGAGAATAGCAAACGAAATGTAGGAGAAATACTGAAAGGGAGATTGACCAAGTAACAAAAAAGGGTACATAGTGTAATTGGGAGAATTTGTGTAGATGTGTACTGCAAATAATGTGTTACTGTAAGTGTTAATGGTGGAACCGGATACAGAAATGTGAGGTACACCATTATATGTAAAGAAGTGCTGTGACCAAATATACCATATCATATCATATCATATCATATCATATCATATCATATCATATCATATCATATCATATCATATCATATCATATCATATCATATCATATCATATCATATCATATCATATCATATCATATCATATCATATCATATCATATCATATCATATATATCCGTTTACATTCTCCATTCCAGAAAATAAAAATGGCAAAAATTATCAAGATTAATAATAAATCCCTATCTTTAAAATTATATTTTTATTTACGTATACAGATAAGTTATCGCAAAACACGCAACTTCCTCAGTTCTTCTTCTGTGAGTATCTCTTACGTTATTCCTACACTTTCCATTGCAAAACTGATTTTAATCAGCTTCTGGCAATGCTTCGGTTTCGTTATTTGCGTTATCACAAAGCATCCCGTATTAATTAATAATTTTCTTGCTGAAAAAAAGGTAATTACACAGAAAATATATGAGAGAAATTTTACAAAAAAGAGAGAGAGAGAGAGAGAGATTTATTACTTACTGGCTTTCTGTTAATTTTCTGTGATTCGAGTAAATTTTCAGACGTTTGAGTTGAGAGTGTAGTCTATCTGATTTTCCGCAGGCGGTTCTGCAGATATCGTGGTCTCGATATATTTACAGAGTTATTAAAGCAAGTTATGGCCTCCAGGGGAAAGAGCGCACAGTGGGCGGGATTCCCAATAATATACCGATATTTCTCGAACTACATGTGCCAAATAGATCATAAAGCTTCATATCTCATGAACTTCTTTATTGCAAGTTAAACGCTGATGAGAAATTCCAACGAACGCCGTATTCTGTATTCTTAAAACGCAAGCAAATTGACCTAAATTCGTATTCAACTCTAAATTATTTATATGCTCCCTAGATTGTAAAATTACTTAAAGTAAATTTAATACTAGATCCCAGATTCTTATCCATCATCATCATCATCATCATCATCATCATCATCACCATCATCATCATCATCATCATCATCAATCCGTTTCAACTCCAAAGTTGGAGCAATAATTTATTGGGCTGCCCATTTTCATCCCAAATGTCTCCTTCCAGAGTGTGTGTGTGTGTGTGCATGCGTATGTAATTTTTTGTAATTTTAGAAAAATTTATTTAACTTAGAAAGCATGATGGAAATATTCAGATTGTCAATTAATATAGATAAACACAATATAATATTTGTTACTCAGTCAAATGACAAATCAATGTAAAATAATGACTTATATTATATGGTCATTAAGTTTTATATACATGAGCTACAAATTGCAAACGTTTTCGCCCATTCAGGCATCTTCAGGCACAATTATACAATATCTCAATATCAAACTGTGTAGCTATTACATTGGTGGTAAATAAACTGTTTAAGATTAATGATGTACAAAACATCTCCATAATTAAAATGTAATATTACAAGTCTTAAATTAAAATAATGTTAAAAACCACGTAGTGTTGTAATTAAACTTCATAATATTCTGTGGAACTCTTGTTCAGTAGAGTCCAATGAGTGATGAATTATGTCTGAAATATATAAATAAATACGAAATATAAATAGGAAATTATCAAATGTGAAAGTGTAATCGGATTGGATAAGTAAAAGTACTCACGTTGTTTGAACTTGGCAACTGTATAGATCACTATAAAACATCCTGTGTTTGAAACAGTTATCTGTAATGTATATGGTCATTAAGTTTTATATAACTTACATGAGCTACAAATTGCAAACGTTTTCGCCCATTCAGGCATCTTCAGGCACAATTATACAATATCTCAATATCAAACTATGTAGCTATTACATTGGTGGTAAATAAACTGTTTAAGATTAATGATGTACAAAACATCTCCATAATTAAAATGTAATATTACAAGTCTTAAATTAAAATAATGTTAAAAACCACGTAGTGTTGTAATTAAACTTCATAATATTCTGTGGAACTCTTGTTCAGTAGAGTCCAATGAGTGATGAATTATGTCTGAAATATATAAATAAATACGAAATATAAATAGGAAATTATCAAATGTGAAAGTGTAATCGGATTGGATAAGTAAAAGTACTCCGTTGTTTGAACGTGGCAACTGTATAGATCACTATAAAACATCCTATGTTAGAAGCAGTTATCTGTAATAAAATAATAAATAAATCAAAATTTTGAAGAATTTGAAAAACTAATTGGAAGACACAAATTATGGACGTACTTACGTAGACGTGACGCGACCTGCTGCTGTTGGAACTGTAGCTAGTATGACGCGGGGGAAGTATGTATTCGTGTGAGCAACCAACGTGGAAGGATATTGCGTAGTGATGGGGTCACTCATTGGACTCTACTGAACAAGAGTTCCACAGAATATTACGAAGTTTAATTACAACACTACGTGGTTTTTAACATATTGTTTTATAGTGATCTATACAGTTGCCACGTTCAAACGACGTGAGTACTTTTACTTATCCAATCCAATTCCGATTACACTTTTACGTTTGATAATTTCCTATTCTATTTCGTATTTATTTATATATTTCAGACATAATTCATCACTCATTGGACTCTACTGAACAAGAGTTCCACAGAATATTACGAAGTTTAATTACAACACTACGTGGCTTTTAACATTATTTTAATTTATGACTTGTAATATTACATTTTAATTATGGAGATGTTTTGTACATCATTAATCTTAAACAGTTTATCTACCACCAATGTAATAGCTACATAGTTTGATATTGAGATATTGTATAATTGTGCCTGAAGATGCCTGGATGGGCGAAAACGTTTGCAATTTGTAATTCATATATATAAAACTTAATGACCATGTAATATAAGTCATTATTTTACAATGATTTGTCATTTGACTGAGTAACAAATATTATATTGTGTTTATCTAAAATTGATTTAATTTATTGCTATATGCAGTCCTTAACATGCTAATGGTCCACACCCTGCAAAATAACGTTTAGCGCGTCTGGCTGTGAAACCAGGTGGCCCGGGTTCGATTCCCGGTCGGGGTAAGTTAACTGGTTGAGATTTTTTCCATGGTTTTCCCTCAACCCAATATGAGCAAATGTTGGGTAACTTTCGGTGCTGGACCTCAGACTCATTTCACCGGCATTATCGCCTTCATTTCATCCAGCGCTAAATAACCTAAGATGTTGATAAAGCGTCGCAAAATAACCTACTAACGAACGTGCTAATGGAAAGAAAATATTTAATTTTATTGGTTAACAATTAACCCGTAACTTTAGATCATTATTGCTTGTGAAGTCAGAATTCATAAAAATAAATTCATAAAACTGTGAGAGTTAGTATTAATTCTCAGTTTAGATGGAACTTATTCACGAAACAAATTCCATAACCTGTGTCTTTTGTCATACTTTTAAGCGCGGTAAAAGTATCTTATAAAGTGAAACATACCTCGAAATACTGTGGAAATTACATAAACAATTTTTGTTACGTTTGGGTAGTTAACTCTGAAAGTACACAGGCGAATTTTGCACTTCACTAATTAAAAGAGCTTACGAGTGTTATTTTGATTGAAAAATAGATGAGGAAAGGAACTGGGCCCCTGAAATCTGCCGTTCTCCATGCAATTCTATTAACTGGATGGCTAAAAGGATTCCATCATATGCCTTTTCCAGTTTCAATGATATGCTGGGAACCTAAGGATCATTCAAAGACCGTTACTTTCTAGGAACCACAGATCAGAAGATTACAGGGAGCTTGTCAGCGAGCTGATTCATAACTATATATATATATATATATATATATATATATATATATATATATATATATGATATAGTGTAATATGTCTTTCAAAATAACTTCTTGGATTCTCATCTATTTTTTCTGTCCTCAAAACCTTCGGGAAGCGAATGACGAACGTGTGAACCGTTTTCATCCGGGCTATTCCATATGAAATCGGACAACGAAATACCATGACATGTCAGAATTGTCTGAAAATTCGTACAGACGTTTAGTATATGGGAACTAGTAAATGTACAAATTTTGGCTTTCCTTAGCCCAGTAGTTTTCAGATAAAATTCTTTAAAATTTAGCGTATTTTGTATTTTCTTCTTACTTTAAACACGTACTACTACGCCTGGCTTCGAAATAAAAAATTAAGCTATAGCTAATTTTGTAGTGCACATTTAAGTGTATTAATGGGGTGTAACACATATATTTTATTGTTTGTGGAAATCATGGATATACTGTTTTTTTGTGATTTATAACTTGTTACCACCGAAAAAGTATGAATATAAAATATTATAATATTAGTTATTGTTGAGACAAAAATCATACAATTTTTTTAAAAAAGCTATTTTAAATGAAAAGCCTTAAAATAAATATTTCAAATCTCGCTATACAAATACGCGCTCCCTGCAGCGTCATGCGGCGATGTGAGAGGAGCCAGAATGTTATCAGCTGGCCTTGAAACAGCTGGTGTGTAGTCACAACACAAGGGATGAGACGAATACGTGACCCACCAGCCAGTCTTCTGCGTATATTATTACAGGGTGACAGTGGATGTTCAGTTCCATTGTTTGAAAGTTTTCTTTTATTGTGTTGCAGAAAATTCAACAAAAACTACTCTATTAAGGTAAGATGATGATTATGTATTGCCTTAAAAGCAAGAATTATAGCTATCAATCATGCTATTACAAATCGCGTCACAAAAATACATGTGCACATTATCGGTACTGAAAAGTCAAATCCTTTTTTATAGGGTGCCCAAAATGGAAAATCGTTTTAGGACAGCTCGCTGCTTCAGCCCCTTCCAACGATTACATAGAAAAAGGACCACAGAAAAGTTTAAGATAGTGCCAAATTGGATATTGGAAAAGTTTAACATTCCCATTAACTTAAAAAACTCTGTGAGAATGTGTAGAACTTGTTCCTGCAATTATATAATGCTATAATAATAATAATAATAATAATAATAATAATAATAATAATAATAATAATAATAATAATAATAATAATAATAATAATGGCTTTATTTAACCTGGCAGATTTAAGGTCGTAAGGCCTTCTCTTACACTCAACCAGGAATAAGATTTGCTTACACAGTTGAACATAAAACTGGATCGGAATTAAGTAGTTACATACTGATACAATTTAGGTACATAATGAGACCATCCCCTACGGATATTACCGGTACTTCTAAATATTGTGCTGAACAAATTACAAATCCCAATTCTGATACCTATCACAGTGATAAAACTAATGTAGGAGGAAGAGCAGGTAACCCAAGTGTTACAGAGGAAAGAACAGGAGAGAAATTATTGAAGTGGATGGTGCTGATAATACAAGTGACGGTACTACTACTACTACTACTACTACGACTTCTAATGACTTTCAGAAGGAAATTTCGATTCCAAAATATAAATCAATCACTCGCTTCTATTGAGGAAAGTCCACTGGAACAAGAATATCGCATGCCTTCATCCCTGTCTCCACATCAAAACTGGAAATGAAACTTTTCTCCCATGCTGCCAATAGTGTTGAAGTAACCATCAGTAAACAGTAACAGGTTAGTGTAGGATTATGTAATTATTTTAGTATTCAGAGAAATACATCTTTCATTTCGAGTTGTTTTCAAATGCGGGAACTACTCGCATGACGCAACTTACGAGCTGCTAGCGTTGGCCAACTACGCACGCTCAGCTTGCTGTGGGTTGCAGCCGCGCGGCGAAGAAATCCAGGATGAGAATTCTTTCTTTGTTTTTTTTTTTTTTCACCCTTACCCAAAGAAAATTTTGGATCTGTAAACTGCGTTTCATTCTATAGTAAGTCGCCCATATTGTCGTATTTTTATGTTTGAGCTATTTTTTAAAGAAAAAAAGTAAAATAAATAAATCTGCCTAGTCAAGTGAATAAGAATTAAAAAAAAATCCCTCCAAAGTCATTATATTACTCTCTGAGTCTGCTTTAAAAAGAGATGTCGTTGAAAATCCTACCACTAAATGTCTCTGAGCAATGTTCTTCCAAAGCTAAGAATTTTACGAAAGTACGATAAATTTGACGCTCTATAAAATGAAATGTAATACTAGTTGGGGATATTTTAATTCACCATTAGGCTTGTCCAGTGAAGGCCTTTCAATGACAGAAGCACCGCTTTTTTTTAAAAAAAATGCGAGGTCAGATTTTGTGAAATTTTGTCCGATTTCACGTGGAACAGCCCATCCGGATTTTTCTAAAATGGAAAGGCGCTACCGGTAAAATGGAGTTCAAATACTCTCGCAGACTACTGTTGGACACTCAAAAGAGATGTTTCCCAAGCCAAGTATAGCCTAAAATGTACTTCACTAACATTTCAGGTAAATAAGTATGATTTTAGGTAAAATGTCACAAGGTATCAACACAAGAAAAAATTGAATTACATTTCATACAATTACTCGAAAACCCTGCGTGATAGAAAAATTTTGAAAAAAAAAAAAATTGGAATGAGCACGATAAATGCTATAATAATCGCACATTATTTACCTTTAAACAAAAAATATATGTTTAGTTTTGTTGACCAGTGTTCTTTATTGGTATTCCATTATCATTTCTATCATCGATTCTTTTAGAAAATCTATACATCGAAGAATTTACATTGTTGATTTAAATTCGATAATTGAAGTACCCCTACAATAGAATATTGTACGAAATGGAAATATAAAAATTGGACATTTATCCTTTGAAGAAGTGGAAAAATTCAAATATCTTGGAGCAACACTAACAAATATATATGATACTCGGGAGGAAATTAAACACAGAATAAATATCGGAAATGCCTGTTATTATTCGGTTGAGAAGCTTTTATCATCCAGTCTGCTGTCAAAAAATCTGAAAGTCAGAATTTATAAAACAGTTCTATTACCGGTTGTTCTTTATGATTGTGAAACTTGGACTCTCACTTTGAGAGAGGAACATAGTTTAAGGGTGTTTGAGAATAAGGTGCTTAGGAAAATATTTGGGGCTAAAAGGGATGAAGTTACAGGAGAATGGAGAAAGTTACACAACACAGAACTGCACGCATTGTATTCTTCACCTGACATAATTAGGAACGTTAAATCCAGACCTTTGAGATGGGCAGGGCATGTAGCACGTATGGGCGAATCCACAATTGCATATAGAGTGTTAGTTGGGAGGCCGGAGGGAAAAAGACCTTTGGGGAGGCCGAGACGTAGATGGAAAGATAATATTAAAATGGATCTGAGGGAGGTGGGATATGATGATAGAGACTGGATTAATCTTGCTCAGGATAGGGACCAATGTTGGGCTTATGTGAGGGCGGCAATGAACCTCCGGGTTCCTTAAAAGCCAGTAAGTAATTGAAGTACATTCAAAATACAGAATCTAAGGAGAAAAGAACAATAAATAGGAAAAGCAGTAACTGAGCTGTGGTAACAAATGAAACACAAGAGAAATCTGAGGTTCCTGGAAGAAAACTTGACCCGTAGGCATTTGACCATAAATGTCACTGTAGTCGAAGACAATCTCAGCTGACGTATGTCAGAAGCTCGCTATCGACTTATTGACGCACTGTACATATTCGAATGTTTACTTACTGTCAGACACTTCTATTACTACAAACTAGCAGAGTTTTCTATGTCGATTCGTAGATATGTAGCGAACCTTAGCGCGGTCATCTGGTGTGACTTTGAGAAAACGTCTAGCTCGAGAGTTAGCACAAAAATCTTTAAGTTCCCACTGCAATGTCGTAGTGATCCTCCTCCAATAGTTCCAGTGTTAATATATGATTCATTATATGCTTATAACTTGGTAACTATGCAGAACAGAGCAATTATGAATTTTTGTGAATGTCAGAAATATTTCACAGAAATTACAAAGAATACGTCTACATTTCTGTAAGTTGAATCTCTCAACTACACTAAAAATTAAACGATATTTTTTGTAATACCGACTTTCATACAAGACAGTTATTGGGATATTTTATCTATATTAATCTCACTAGAGGTTTTGGTTTATCTAGAGAAAATCAAAACTCAAGTGCGATTTAATTGACTATTACACGATTAGAAGAAAGTATATAGAGATTATAAGAAATAAAGTACTCTGATGTAATAAAATATTAATTTATTTACGACAATACTAAACTGTCGTCAAATGTATTATGGTATCATCTCATCATTACAAATATTCCGCTAGATGGCAGTAGTGTGTTATGATGAGCTGTTCTCTTGTTATTCAGTTGTGCCAACTCTGCAATTTTCATTGAATTCTATGGACGATTACTTGTCAAGAAGGCTTTGTTCATTCAGTTTCATTCTTATTAAAACAGTTGCATTCAACTTCAATTATCAATATATATTAAACAATCTTTTATACGTGACTATCCATAATCTCATACAGCAGAAACTATAACATAACCTAAATAATATAACACGATAAATGATAGAAAAGTTTTAATTAAGGAGGATTAAATAAACATTGATTATTTTAAAAGGTACAATCATTAAAAGTACAATGTTGGCAAACAAAGAAACAGATGATAACGAGGTGATAAAAATTGTAGAATAAGCAGTCATGATTGGTTGAAATACGTGCTTTCTTACCGTTTTATTGGTCAGAAGTAATATGACGTACTAAAGGTGTAATAGTCTGTAATGTGGTATACAAGGAATTACTTATTGCTAGAAAACAGAAGTACCTATCTACTCTTTTAATACATTCTTATAAGCAAATCTACGGAGATATAATAATTTGTTTATAAAAATCATAACAAGCTGTTTTCAATAAATAACTCGAAGTTAATTTGGCAACATATATTGAGTAGGCTACATTGGCTACAATAAGAATTACAACACAGACATGAACTATTGATAGTCTGGAACATTTTTCGTAATGAACTGGAAGAAGCCGCTTATTTAAAATAATACACAAATATATATATATATATATATATATATATATATATATAATGAGCATGATGTGCGAGATAAGCATATACACAACTAGCCGTACCCGTGCGCTCCGCTGCACCCGTTAGAAATAAATATAAAGTAATTACATAATTAAAATAGGACGTTTGATCCAGGGAACATTCGTGTTTGATAGAAGGATAAATCGTTTAATATGTTACTTAATTTAAATTGTATTTAAAATATTAAAATGCGATCATTTTGATCCAGAGACCACTCATTAGGTGCAATGACAATTCCTTTAACATGTTATTAATTGTTATTACCAATTATTTTTGGAAAAGCGAAAATTAACAGAAAAATTTTGGCTACAGATTTATTATTATGTTTATATTATATTATATTATATTATATTATATTATACTATATTATATTATATCATATTATATTATGTAAAAAGTGTGTTGATAACGGATGTACTCGAATTAGAAAGTTTTTAATTTGTTGTGAGAGCTCTTGAATCTCAGGAGGAACAGCTTTTACAACAGCGCAACATAATCTGCTTGGCTCATTACCCAAATTTTTTGCATTGCATTTAATGCATATATATTTTATGTATTTTAACACGATTCAATTGAGCATAGATAAATTTGAATTATAAAATAATAGATTGCTAAGCTAACGTACTATTACTGCATACTAAATCAATACACTCTCGTTGTTCGTTAATTCTCTGAGACAAAAATGAATATGTTCATAAACATTATTTTAAGAAATATAGGAAATGAATATACAGAATAACCTATCAAGTTTTCTGTGCATAAGAAGCTATTTTAATCTTACCTGTCCTCAATTCACTCACAAGTTACTGTAATAACATTATAGCATTATGTCCATCCAGAGAAACTACACTTTGCAATGATGAAATAATAATTAATTATACAAATCGGTTAATTTAGCTTCCTATATTACTTCATACAAGCACAGAAACATTGGCTGTAGGCTATGTTTCATAGCTTTCGATTGTTGTTGACCAAGGCCCCTTTTAGACGAAGTCATTTGTTTTTTATTTCAATACACCGCCTTAGATGGCAGTTATTTTAATTTTAAAACTCATTTATCTCATTAAAAATCAGTCCTATCAAAATTTTTCAAAAAATAAAACTTATCAAGAATCATTTTCAAAGAAACTTTTGTTATATAATATTTTTCACAAAAATCAATAATAAGCGAGATATTTCGATTAATTTAATTCAGGCCCCCTTATAACCCCCCTTTTAAATAACGTGTTTTGAATGCCATATAGCCTAAAATCTAAGTTACAAAGAACTAAATTTATATTCAAATTTTCATCGAAATCCGTTCAGCCATTATCGCGTGAAAAGGTAACAAACATCCAGACAGACAGACAGACAGACAGATATACAAACAAAAATTAAAAAAAAAGCGATTTTCGGTTTCAGGATGGTTAATTATACATGTTAACACCAATTATTTTTAGAAAATCGAAAATTACCAGAAAAATTTTGGCTACAGATTTATTATTAGTAGGCAGATTAACTGAAATATATTTCCCCTTGTCAATTTATCTCATACATTAAAATTAGTTCTGTTCATTGCACTCTTCTTCTAAGGGAGAAGAGACAAGCTCGATAATAAATATTATCTGGCATAAGAGGTCAGACATATGTATAAAGTACTCTCAATACTATGTGAAGGCAGCACAATAATTTACCAACTTGTACATGGACGATGTAAAATGGACACTTATGTTACAGGGAAATAATTTGGAATTTTATCAATAAGAGACAATGAAATATGAAGTTAAATTATTATTACAAGGAAGGGCAATCATAAATTTATTACAAGGTTAAGTTAACCACAGTTTTCTGTAAAAGAGCAGACGATTTAATTTGACAACGTAAGTTACTCGACACTTGAGGGAATTCTCGGATGTCTAATGAATACCATGCCGGAAGTTGATATCAAGTTTCGCGACTTTAAACCTGGCTGAAAGCGATGGATTTTGAAAGGCGGTAAAATCCTCGTGATGGCTTCCTCCGGAAGAAGAATAGACCTGTATCGTAGATACGAGACATTACAAGAACAGTACGTGTGACACATAGCCCTAGGCTAAATTTGTCAAAATAAATTACGAAGCTCAATATACTGTGTAAATGAAAGAACCGTTAAATCTACTACTACTACTACTACTACCACCACCAACGCTGCTACTGCTACTACTGCTGCTGTTGTGCCGCCGCCACTACTAATACTACTACCATCATCACAACTACAACTACCACTACCACTGCCACCACCACCACCGCCACCGTCACCGCCGCCACCACCACTACTCCTCCTCTTGCTGCTGCTGCTACTGCTATTACTACTACTACTGCTACAACCAACGCTGCTACTGCTACTACTACTACTACTACTACTACTACTACTACTACTGCTACTGCTACTACTACTACTACCATCAACGTTGCTACTGCTACTGCTACTACTACTACTACTACTACCACCACCAACGCTGCTACTGCTACTACTACTACTACTGCTACTACTACTACTGCTACCACCAACGCTGCTACTGCTGCTACTACTACTACTACTACTACCACCAACGCTGCTACTGCTACTACTACTACTACTACTACTACTGCTACCACCAACGCTGCTACTGCTACTACTACTACTACCACCAACGCTGCTACTGCTACTACTACTACTACCACCAACGCTGCTACTGCTACTACTACTACTACTACTACTACTACTACTACTGCTACTATTACTACTACCACCAACGCTGCTACTGCTACTACTACCACCAACGCTGCTACTGCTACTACTGCTGCTGTTGTGCCGCAGCCACTACTAATACTACTACCATCATCACAACTACAACTACCACTACCACTGCTGCCACCACCACCGCCACCGTCACCGCCGCCACCACCACTACTCCTCCTCTTGCTGCTGCTGCTACTGCTACTACTACTACTGCTACTACTACTACTACTACCACTACTACTACCACCACCACCACTGCTGCCACCACCACCGCTACCGTCACCGCCGCCACCACCACTATTCCTCCTGTTGCTGCTGCTGCTACTGCTACTACTACTACTACTACCACTACTACTACCACCACCACCACTGCTGCCACCACCACCGCTACCGTCACCGCCGCCACCACCACTATTCCTCCTGTTGCTGCTGCTGCTACTGCTATTACTACTACTACTACTACTACTGCTACTGCTGCTAAGCTACTTCTACTAATACTGCTAATGCTACTGCTACAAGCAATGGTTACCAAAATCTTCTTTTGCTAGTGAAAACTGAAATGAGTTAGAATATGAACGAGGGTGTTAAAATACAGTGTAACGACATAATCTACACCTTTGTTATTTATGATGGGATATTCATACGTAAAATAGGAACCAGAGAGTGCTACATGGAAGTTTTTTTTTTTTTAAAGTAGGTTGTTTTACGACGCTTTATCAACATCTCAGGTTATACATGGAAGTTAAAGAAGTTAAACTTTTAGTATGATATTACAAATAAAATTTAAATTTATCTACTAGTATTTAATTTAAAGAATTTAATCGCTTTCAACTACAAAGCGGAAGTTAAATTTAAAGTTTTTTTTCTCTACATACAGCTTGTCATAGACATGATATATAGTTAAACCCCAAATTCTTGTCTTTGTGTTAATATATATTAGAAGGGCAACTTTTTTATTAAAATAATTATGTATGTATATAAGGGAAACTCGGCTAATTCCGCAGTAGTGTATATATGATTTTACTGTTGCTTTACAATAGCGTGAACGTAAGTTTTGAGAGGCTGTCAACAGGAGGCATGTCCTCTGCAGTGCTATAGAAAAAAATCAAGCATATTGGTCGACACCTCTGTCGGCAAAGCAGTGAAACATCGAAAGTTGGCTATGTTTGGTGTTTTGCTACACAGCTGTGAAGAAAGTGAGCATTGTTACATATAAATTGTTCCTTTTATATTACTTTCATAATGTATCATAACTATTTACGACTGCGGAATTAGCAAGTCCTGTTGCGGATTTATCCACACTGTTGAGGAATTACCCGAGTTGTTCTTTTTCAACTGTAATGAATGTACAACTAAATATATTTGCATTTTAATAGGTCTCTTTATCTCATTTCGTAATGAAAGGTTTCGTCCATGTCTACATACCTTGATAATATTTTTCAATAAACATTTTGATAAAAATATCATAGTTTCACTTCTTAATATTGCGAATTAGCCGAGTCTCCCCTCTATATATATATATATATATATATATATATATATATATATATATATATATATATATATATAGTGACAGCGACGTGAGATTCGAACTCATGACCAGCGTCCCGCGAGAGAACAGACCGCGCGGGCTTCACGGAGCACTGAGGGGCGGCGCGCGGCGGGGAAAGGGGAAAGGGCCTACGCGGCGAGAGAGTGGAGAGAGAGTGCGCGCGCAACTGCTGCGTACGCAGTGAATGGGGAACGGACCTTCCCGACTCTTCCAGAAGTGCGTCGAAGTGGAGATATCCAGATAATTCTCTACACACCTGTAGAAATTTCTCGCAACTATGATTTCGCTATAAAAGAAGAAACGCCAGCGAACTCGAGCAGTTTTTCAGTCATTCATGATTAGTTCAGTCAGTAAGCCAGTGAACAGAGCAAGCCAGTCTTGTGTACCGGAGTTCGACTCGAGTGTGCGTTCGCAACTGCGTCAGCATCCGAAGGCCTGAGTTCGAGTGCAGTGGACCGCAGTTGGAGGGACCTGAGTTCGAGTGCAGTGGACCGCAGTTGGAGGGACCTGAGTTCGAGTACAGTGAACTGTCTCTGAAGGTCTGTGGTTCGAGATACTGTGAACTCGAGTGACTGAGATAGAAGAACTGTGAACTGAGAACTGATAGTTCTGATTTGTAAATAGTGCTTTGTAAATATTAGTTAAGATTAACAGTTCATTGTTGTTCGTAATAGTCCAAGTAAATTGTCATTGCCGTCATTGGAGTGCTATAACGAATCCTGTGTTGAGTGAAAAACCTATTGTTGACGAGAGCGTTTAAAGTGAATTGTAGAAAGGAATTACTGTTGGAAGAATAAAATCCTATTGCTGAGTGGAAATAAATTCACTATATATATATATATATATATATAGTAGGTTATTTTACGACGCTTTATCAACATCTCAGGTTATTTAGCTTCTGAATGATATGAAGGTGATAATGCCGGTGAAATGAGTCCGGAGTCCAGCACCTAAAGTTACCCAGCATTTGCTCATATTGGGTTGAGGGAAAACCCCGGAAAAAAACCTCAACCAGGTAACTTGCCCCAACCGGGAATCGAACCCGGGCCACCTCGTTTCGTGGCCAGACGCGCTGACCGTTACTCCACAGGTGTGGACATATATATATATATATATATATATATATATATATATATATATATATATATACACACACACACACGCAGTCTTCAGATTTAATAGAGAACTGTTTCCAGACCATGGGAAGGGTGAGTGTAGGAGGAAGGCGAATAATGTGCATAAAATTTGCTGATGACGGCGTTGTTAGCAGAAGTGGAGACGAAACTAAGAGATATTCTATTGGAACTAAGAGACAACTGTGAGCTTTATGGTATGAAAGTAAAAGCAAATAAGATGAAGACATGGTTACCGGAAGAAAAATAAAGAAGGTAAATTTGCAAATTATAAATGAGGCAGTGGAACAAGCCAGTCCCTCAAGTATTCGGAATGTATTATAAGCAGTAACATGAGCTGCTGCCAGTGCGTCAAGACAAGAATAAGAATGAAAAAGGAAGCTTTTAATATAATAAGAAGCATCTTCTGCAGACCAATGGAAATATAACTCAGGAAGACACTGTTGAAATGCATTGTTTGGAGTGTTGTAGGGCCTATTATATGAAACAGAAACATGAACATTACAACGAAGTGGAAAGGAACGACATTAAGTATTTGAAATGTGGATATGAAGAATAGGGAGTGTGAAATGGACTAACATAATAACGAACGAAGCTGTGCTGGACAGAATGGATGAAGAAATAATAATGGTAAAACTAATTAAGAACAGAAAGAGGAATTTGCTGGCTAAGAAGAAACTGCCTACTGAAGAATGCACTGGAAGGAATGGTGAACGGAATAAAAGTTCGGTGCAGAAAAAGATATCAAATGATAGACAACAGAGTGCTGCATTGGAGTTAAATCGCTCGCTTGAACTCGGTCTAATGTCGCACCCTCGAGTGAGATACGATCGGTCGTGATACGCTCGTAATAAATAGAAGCACAGTACAAGGGCATCTCACCGACATGTCTTATCTTGTATGGAAGGCGACAGATAAGATACACATATGTTTTGCTCACACGGTAAAAATAAGGCTTTATATTCTGCGTTTATGACAAACGTTTAATGGAACAGTCCATGGAACGTACAAAAACAGGAACATGAAGTTATAAATAAAATAGTATGAAAAACTTCGATATACAGTTATTATTGCTAATTAATAATTATTCAATATTTGATTTACTACATATATAAATGATAGGTCCATACATACTGATCCGCCTATATACTGCGACAATGTAGAAACGTTTTACAAAATATTATTGATATAGCAATAGATTAATAACAATATTAGTACAGAGATAACGTCACAGAAAATAAAATAAAACGAATAATCATGCTGCACAACTGTTACAGACGCAAAGATTGATACACTAATTATTAGAGATTATTATTATTATTATTTCAGTAATACTTGTCGATACTTGCTCTCAACGTTTTATAAATAAACTATATGTGAATTTAAATTCTAAGCTTAATTTATATCATTTATTAATATTAATGTTAATTGATATTGACATACAGCAAGGAAATTATTTCAGTGTAAAAACTTCACAATGTCCTATTGCATGTAATTAATTGAGAGTATAATATTTTCTTCAACATTTGTGTACCAATGGTCCCAATAAATAATAATGCTCGACAAATAATGAAAGAGTAGGGTCTATTACTTTAAAATAATTAGTACTTACTACGTAAAATGAAATACTTGTTCGTTTTTTGTTGTTTCGAAATTACTGCAATATTTTTTTCTTCAAATACTATATAAAAATCATATTAATAAATCATGGTTTAGAAACCACTACTTTGTGAAGTGTAACTGAGTAAGCCTAAAGTTTCTTGTATTACAATTGTCAAGTACAGACACTGATAATAACCGTGTTTTTTTCCTTCTGCTAAGTGTGTTTATAATGTCCAAATGCCTATTTAATCCAACCCTAGAAGCGCAGAATAGATTATTGTACACCCCTCCAGCTAAGAGCAACGCTCGAACGATGTAATTCGCACAAACATAAGATCCGCGAACAAAAGTGCAAATTTTGAGTCTGATTTCTGGAACGCCTGTTATAAACCAATGACGAGCAACGTATGTCATAATTATAAGTTTGAATTTATTTTGTTATCATTTCAGAATGTTTAACATATATTACAATATTACTACACAGTAAGTATAAAATGAAACTTCTGCGCTACAAGCAGATCTAATCGCTTATCATTTAAGAAATCTTCGTAGTAATATAGCATTAACATTAAAATACGAAATACTGATCCCGCTATGTGATCTCAGTTGGGAACTCTGCAGGGGCTTGATTATGGAAGACTTTCCTTGGCGAGGTACTGAATTTCTCTCCGAGAGTCTACTCTAAATATTACAGCAGCAATTACCTCCAGCACTTTATTTTTGATGGAGCTTTCATTCTCGTTTCTGAGGCAATGAAACCCAAGTTTCCTCCCAATACTTTACCATATAAACACTCTGACGTCGGAAAGTAAATCACCTATGACGTCATTACACGGAGGCACATAACATGTATTTTAGTAGTTGTATGAAATTAGTTTCCTCCTGGTTGCTTCTCCGCACGCTTAGCTTTATATCTTGCACTCGTAGCTAGTCTTGGGCCGCACCCGCGGGGCCGTTCATCATTCTGGCTGTGATTACAAAGTCAAAGCCTGCTTACTGTCCGCATCCCGCCTTGCAGATACTCTGTTTACTTTTCCGTAGTTTAATCTGCAGCTTTTATACGTGTATAATGAAGTATCTTTAAGGGACTGCATTTCGTATACTGGGTGTTCATTTCAAAGTGTGTCATGACGTCACTGTTGATGAGTCAGCGATTTGAAGCGAGTTTCAATTTTTATATCAGAGAAGTTGCCTATTAATCAAGGCGTTCAATCTGAACTTGAGAACGTGTATGGTATAACTTGAACGTCGTAGCAACAGATGGCGGTCTGTACGGTCTGTGTGCTACCATAACCTCTTTCGAACTGTGTTTTGCGCCGGCAAGTCGTACGCAGGGTATTTGTTATCATCGTTTGCGTACGGCAATATTCCACAACACAAATAAAATGCTCCGTGTCCATGTTGACCGTCGAAATTAATGTCAACAAATATGTAAGTAATCGTCTTAACCTTCTCCCCATGTCTCGACAGTAAGAAAAAAACTCACCTCAGTACATGTTTCGAAACAGTTCACATTCCTGCTACTACCGGCGTTACCGTACGTATCGGTAAGGTAATACACCTCTGTGGAAGTGTAGGAAGATTGAATTTTCTAGGCTCATCGACTAGCCATATGACGGCATACAGCGAGCCATGCCACACTTTGAACTGAACACTCAGTAGTGTTATAGTCTATATCAAGTTGTTCAACGTTTGCACATGCATTTGGAAATTTATTACCTTCTCTTTGTACAAATCCAGCCTATACTGAAAAAAGATACTGTGATCCTCTACAATTAACTTTGTGACTTTAAGAGAAATCACATCTTTACTTTTCTTCTCGTTAATAATGTGGTTGGAGTAAAAAATTTTATTCATATAAACCAGATATCTCGATCGAAGTTTATACTCTAACACAGAAGAACAGTTGGAAGGAAAGCAGTATGGCTGCAGGAAGGGAAAAGGTACGAGGGATGCAACTGGACTGCTACGAACAATTGGCGAAAAATACCTCAGGAAGAATGAAGAAGTGTATATAGTATCTGTGGACTTAGAAAAAGCGTTTGACAGAGTGGATTGGAATAAACTGATGGGGATCCTAAAGAAAACTGGTGTGAATTGGAAACAGAGGAGACTGTTCGGAAATCTTTATACGAAACAACGAACCAAAGTCAGGACAGAAGAAGAAATATCAGAAGGAAGCGAAATAGGGAGAGGTGTACGTCAAGGATGCCCTTTATCACCTACGCTTTTCAACTTCTACTTGGAGGATTTAGTGAAGAACTGTTTTCAGAACATGGGTGTAGTGGTAGTAGGAGGAAGAATAAAGTGCATAAGATTTACTGATGACATGGCATTGTTAGCAGAAGATTAGATGATACTAACGGATATCCTACTGGAGTTAAATTACAGCTGTGAGCAGTATGGGATGAAAATAAATGCAATTATTTCATTTCCACACAACTATTTTTGCTTGTAACTTTCGACTCTGTCATTTCCGGAGCAGGGTTCCTTATCTCAAATTGATACACATTATCAATGTTGTTGGTAGCTGTTACGCATTTCATTGGAGACCAAATGTTCTTTTGTATGTATTTATGTTCTCTGCTTAAAATGTTATTGTCTGTAAAATTTCAAATATAGATATACCATACTGGGTGTGAGATTTCGCCAAAAATGTAAGGAAACAGTTTGAAGTATATGAAGAGTACACGGGAAAAACAATCATAGTCACAATTCTCATAATGGTGATGTCATTATCTAATTCAGTATATTACGGAAAAATTTAATGTTTTTCTTATCAACCACGGATACAGTCATCCTTTCCTACTTTTTCATTGGAACAGCAATAAATGTTGCAGAAATAATATTGAATTAGATGATGACATCACTCATAACAGAATTGTGACTTTGATTGTTTTTCCCTGTACTCTTCTTATGTAATTGCCAATCCTTAGATATGAATGATCTAGTTCTTCCGCATTATTATACAGAGTTAATTAGTATTTTGTGAAAATCAAACATGATAGGGGTAAAATTGTGATAAATCAAGAGGCAAGAATATTAATTATTCTGTGGATATAGAAACGATGAATGTTGTGGACCATCAGCCATCTACATTTTAGTCCCAGAAAAATTTGGATTTAGGAAAAATAAAGGCACGTAAAATGCAACATTTAGCTTAATTGACAAAATTCTGGAGGCAGTTAATAAAGAATTACAAGTTGGAGGGATTTTCTGTGATTTATCCAAAGCATTTGACTGTATAAACCATAAAATTTTGCGAGATAAATTAGATTATTATGGAATTAAATGAGTTGTACACCAATGGTTTTACTCATATCTCATAGATAGGGAACAGAAAGTCGAAATCAATACAACTATGACATCTGCCTCGGCATGGGCAACTATTAATAATGGAATTCCTCAAGGATCTATATTAGGCCTCCTACTTTTTCTAGTGTTCACAAATGATCTTGCCCCCCTAATAAAAGATGTAGGTCATCCCATATTATTTACAGATGACACAAGTATAGTAATTACAGCCAATAACTCCAACACATTCCAATCATTAACAGAGGAAATTCTCTTCAAAATATGTAACTGGTTCTCAGTCAATAAATTAGTATTAAATTGTAACAAAACTAACATAATTCAGTTTAGATCCTATCCAAATTCAACCTCGCAAATTTCTAGGGCAATAATTAACAATAGATCCCCACTAGAAACAACAACAATCAAATTTCTTGGCTTAAAAATTGATAATGTGTTAAACTGAAAAAATCATATTAAAGAAATTACCCCCAAACTAAATTCAGCATGTTTTGCTATTAAATCTATGCAAGAGATAGTAAATATCAATACCTTAAAAACAATATACTTTGCATACTTCCACTCGGTAATGAGTTTTGGAATAATATTCTGGGGAAATTCCACAGATAGTAAGAGTATATTCCCATTGCAAAAAAGAGTAATTAGAATAATAGTAGGTGCCAAATCTAGGGAAATTGTAGGATTATTTAAAAAAACTACAAATAATGCCCATAGCTTGTCAGTATATCTTTTCATTAATAATCTTCCTCTTATGTAATCGTGAAAACTTTGTAACTAATTCAAGAGTTCATAGCATAAATACACGTCAAAAATGACTTTCATACTCCATCGGCAAGCCTATCATGCTATCAAAAAGGAGTGCGTTATGTGGCAGTAAAAATTTTTAATAGCCTCCCTATCGATATAAAAAATGAAACTCAAAACATAAGAATATTTAGGGCCAAATTAAAGAAGTATCTAATTTCTAACCCTTCTATTCTGTAGGTGAATTCATGACATTCAATAACACTCCATGAAATTGATACTAAACCTTTGTGTTGTACTAGTGACTATAAATTAATAATAGTATTAAGTTTTTTGACGTGTTCCATATTCTAGCTGTGAATAAATGTATGAATACCATGGTATGTTAATAAATACAATACAATACAACTCAACATGCGAAGAAACGTCACCAGCAATCTGAAAGCAGTGAGAGCAAGTAAGAAGATCATTAATCCGAGTCGGAAGACAGCATGGGAAGGTTATCCCCAGCTCCAGAAGGAAACCTTGACCCACCAAGAAAAGATCAACAATTGAAGATGATGGACAGTAATTATGTGTTAGTTCTTTACTGTGGTGCAGTATATCCTGGTAAAGTGACAAGACTTATTGAAGATGGTGCTGTCATGAGTGCAATGCAAATAATTGGGTTATGCTGGAAGTGGCCAAAAGAAATAGACGAACTTGAATGTGATAGGGAAGATATTCTTACCGAAATGGAATCTCCAAAATTAATTTTAAAAAGGGTCATATCGTCGCTTAAGAACCAATACCGCGTAACTGACATTTTTGGTCAAAACTGTTTTTTTGCACAGATGGTGCCTCCACTGTCATCTGCATGCATTAACAAGCGCGGGAATTTGGTTGCATGAATGGCCTGCGTGCGAAGGAGGGGGGTACAATACCGCGTATCTGAAGTCACGAGAAGTCTGTAGGAAATACCGCGTATCTGACAACAGATATTACGTCTACTCCCTGCGCGCCCTCAGCACGGAAGCTGGTTCTCGTTACTGCCTTGTAAAATTGTATCAACAGTGTGTGATATTCTGAGAAGATTAAAGAAATGTTCAGTTTCAATTATTTAAAAGGTAATATAATAGAATTATTTCACTAATGTCAATTGAATGTTAGTTGAGCTGAGGTACCGCAGAATCTTACTGCAAGTTCATTCACTGAAATATAGTACATTTAATATTTTATTATTATATAGGCCTACAGATACAAGAAAAGAAATGGACAATGAATCAGACGACAGTCAGTTTAGCGAGAACGAAATCCTATCTGTGCTATGTTCTGCATTCAAGACGGGAGAAACTTCTGTGAACATTAACGAAGGTGTGGCATAAGAAGTATCACAGTTATTAAACGTTTATTTTTCTTCAGTTACGGAATCAAAAGAGCAAAGTTAATTTAAGTCCTTAATATAAATAATCATGAATGGGCCGCTAAAATAATTTGCGCTACATTCAGTGGTGCTGAGCTTGGTTCCTTCCATTTCCCCCGGTAGGAGGAAGATCTAAATTGATCTACATTGATGTTTTTTAATCCATTTATATCACATTTATAAACACTAGTAATCTCATCTTATTCGTAGGTGTACTGCCTGATAATTCAAATGCAAAAGAAAACCGTCCTGAAAATGGGCTGCTGCAGATCAGGGATTGTCCATCCAGTGTTATCGGCAAGGTTATGATCGTATTATGCAGTCTGGTATGATTTAAAGCAACACTATTAAAAAAAATAATACAGCTAGAAATAGGATAGGACAGAAACTGGAGATAATACCATGTCAATGAAGGATGTACACCAAATTTGGGATGCCTCTTCAGATGTAGACGATCCCGAAGAATTTGTGAGTGTTACTTATTCTACATCTTTACATTCGTCAGGAAAAGGTAAAGAGAAGAATCTACAAGCGTTTCATGGAAATTTGACAGAAAAGAAAAAGAAGTTCAAAGCCACAAAAGGGTAAGTGGAAGAAAGTGAAAAATAGAAAACTTAGAATGGAAGAGGAAGCTTATCTTAGCTATAAGAGATCTAAATATGGCAAAGTGACACATGATACGGAAAGAGATGCAAGGAATTTGGGGCCAGAATGTAGTTATAAAATGTGCCAAAATTCGAAAGTAAGGGGCTGTAATTTAATTTCTAATAAGAGAAGACACATCTTTCAGGCATTCTGGAAAACTATGACTTGGGAACAGAGGACCGTTTACGTATCAAATCTTGTGGATTTCACTCCTACAAAAAGATCTGGCAGTACAAATTCTGAATCGAGAAGAAAGAGAACATTTGTCTACAACCTAAAAGTTGATGAGAAAAAAATTCAGGTTTGCAAAGAGATGTTTCTGTGTACATTGGGAATTAAAGAATGACTGTGCGATATTGGTTAGCTAATAGTACTGATGGCGTCCCTTCAGTAACAAAAAAGTCATCTTCTCGTGCAAAAGCACAGGAAAAAAAGAGCATTAGTAGCCTGCCTAAATTGCCGTCACATTATTGTATATAGAACCGATTGTGCCATAGTTTTTATGATAGTATTCCATACAAGGGTTACTCAAGGATTACTTTTTGTGATTTCAGCATAGGCCTATAATTATTTCTTTATTGTGTTCAACGAATACTGTGCCTGAAAAATTATCATCATTATTATATTTTTATATGATTTTCTTTTCATTATTCGCAAGTCAGTAAAGTCCATTGTCAATAATAATAATAATAATAATAATAATAATAATAATAAAAATAATAACATTATTATTATTATTATTCATTATTTTATTATAAAATTATATTTGTCAGCAACGTCTTAGTAACAATTCTACTTATCTATTCATATACGTAGTGTGAAAATAAAGTACCTGGTATCAGATTATTATTATTATTATTATTATTATTATTATTATTATTATTATTATTATTATTATTATTATTATTATTATTACAATAAACATTGAACTGTGTCTTCTTTTTCCTTTCCCATAGTTTCAGCATTTGATTGACTAAGAATGCAGCAATCATTGTCTGGAACGTAATCTAGTGCTGATTCAAGCTACAGCCTACCGACCTTGACCTCAAGTCAGACGGTAGGACAACATTTCAGATAACACATTGACATATACAAGAGCACGAATAATATTTCCAGAAGGCAGTTTTAAAACACTTGTCAACATGTGTCCTGAAGCTGCTAAAGTTGCCTCACAATACCGCGTAACTAACAAAATGTAGTCAACGGCAGAGTTCCAATACCGCGTAAGTGACATGGCCAAATATCTACGGCCATGATCATCCATTTTCACTTAGTTACAAATTAGTTATGCTATTTCATAGCCATACACCACTTTTCAAGACTATTGCGTTATTTTTATGGTTTTATTCGGTTTTTTCCTTCTCCTGTAAAATTTACATTTTGTCAGTTACGCGGTATTGGTTCTTAAGTGACGATGTTTTCAGTGTCAGATATTCATTTCATAAGAAGCTGTAAAAGACATTTTCTCGTTGTTGAATATAGGCTACAATACCCCGTCCCTAAGTGTTTTGTTCTATTTTCTGCATTACTGTATGGTAGTTTCAATAAAATAATGGTCGTAATTTTGACTATTATTTGTCAATTTTTTGTGCCCTCATGAAAGTCATGCTTTTCAAAAATATGTGTTTTTTTTAAGTCCTATTATATAAAATATTCACAAAACTAACTTTTCTGTATTTATTGGTACCCATAGCAAAAATTTCTTTGGAGTGACTCTGTGAAGTGAATAAATAATATTTACAAAAACTGATACCTGAAATACTCTGGTTCAGAACACTGTTTTTGTTTTTTATAAATATTAAAACATTTCTAACAATAAAAAATAAACATTGAATACTGTCACAATTTGATCCCTGTTTGCGGTATATAAGAATAGAATGGAGAAATAGGATAAAACGATTTTGATAAATGCAAATAATGTGTAACAAAGTAAGTAATTGATTAAATAGGTTAGCTTAGAAGTTGTTCAATAAAGAAATCAATGATCTGCTTCATTTGTAATGTTCGATACTATGATCATATCTCACCTTCTTTCGAGAAGTTATCAAGGCTTAGGTTACATGAGAGGAAAAATCTGCACTCACTTTCTCTCTTATATCGAATTATGCACACGTCATCCCCCTATTATTTATTCGCTTGTTTTCATACTCTCTCTCGCTATCATGATATTAATACTCGATCACAACGCGATAACACGCTAGAAATTCCACTTCACACATCATCTCTGTATTCCTCATCTTTCACTGTTGCTACCTCTCGCCACTGGAACTCTCTGCCGCCTGAAGGCAAGGGCTGCCGAGCATTGAAATCTTTCAAATCCAAGTTAGAAAATTATCTTATGACGAGTTGCCAAACTAACTTACTATTATGACAAGTGTTGTATTGCATGTTTCCACGTATTCACATTTTTTAAATTCTAGTGATATTTAACTTATTTTATATTTTTGTTTTCATATTTTCCGATAATGGTATATCTATAATGTGAAAACTTGAGCTATATATAATCATAATTTTCATTACTGCATGTACCTAAATATATTGTATTCATTGTATGCTTTGTACTGCACTATCTTATTACTGCTATTAGTATTATTATTATTATTTTTATCATCATTATTATTATTATTATTATTATTATCAATAATTGCCTTATTTTTTATACTTTATATGTCTCATTTATTTTGACCTGCTGTTCACATTTTATTATGCTTTTTTCCTTTCTTTCTCTATGTTATATATTATGTCTGATTTCTACTTACTTGTTGTTTACATTTTATTATTATTATCTTATTCAGTTTTGTGTGTAAAATTGTGGTGTACTTTGTAAATTTGTAGTGTTTTTGTAACGCAGTTTTACTCCTGGTTGAGTGTTAGAGAAGGCCGTATGGCCTTAACCCTGCCAGGTTAAATAAATCATTATTATAATTATAATTATTATTATTATTATTATTATTATTATTATTATTATTATTATTATTATTATTATTATTACTTACTGGCTTTTAAGGAACCCGGAGGTTCATTGCCGCCCTCACATAAGCCCGCCATTGGTCCCTATCCTGAGCAAGATGAATCCAGTCTCTACCATCATATCCCACCTCCCTCCAATCCATTTTAATATTATCTTCCCACCTACGTCTCGGCCTCCCCAAAGGTCTTTTTCCCTCCGGCCTCCCAACTAACACTCTAATTATTATTATTATTATTATTATTATTATTATTATTATTATTATTATTATGATAAAGAAATTAATAACAAAGATAGAAGTAAGAAAACATGTATTTAAAGAAATAGGAGATTATATTATAGAAAAGAACGTATGACAAATTAATATGACATGAGGAAATTGTTTTGAGCTACATTGTAGGCCATGTTCCGGGTCCTGGACTGCCGCGGCAATTCAAAACCATTAAGTGAGTATTTAGTCACGTCTCCAATACACTTCCGCTTACATGAAGATGTAATTGAGTCTCAGGTAGAACTGTGTACTGGAGAAGCGAGTACGGAGTCCTCAAAAGCTCAGGTTGGGCGGGGGCGCCTCCATATTCCCCCGACGCCATTCCGGCTCTGAAGCAAATAGGATTACAGCACGAACTTATTTAAAGTTTACAACTACCCCACGCGCTCGTCATCATGTCTAAAAGAGCGTTACAATACACCCTGCCACTCGACTCACCCCCTCAACTTAAAATGAAGGAACGATGTATTACAATAGCATACATACACTCAAATTAAAAAGGTCACCACACCCACCATCAGATGCGCCACTTTCACTCTTCAGTAGCAGCTGAGATGCAAATAAATACGATTTCCTACCTGGACTCAAAGACAAAACCCTAGGTTTGTTACTCCCACTTGGCTTTGTAAGTACAATTCCAAGAAGGCGCAGGCTTTTGAGACACTCTCTTCTTTGTTAATTATATTACAGTCTCTCTTATTGTGATCTTGTCTAGCAGATTAGAGTTTGAAGACTGTGTACCGGATTATTGAGAGCTATGATGTAGCTGCACAGTACATTCAGACATATTTTACACAGTAACAAGAATATTGTTATTTACATAATCTTTTTCATCGCTACCCAGATCCGAGTCCACCTCTGTGGAGTAACGGTCTGGCCGCGAAACCAGGTGGCCCGGGTTCGATTCCCGGTCGGGGCAAGTTACCTGGTTGAGGTTTTTCCGAGGTTTTCCCTCAACCCAATATGAGCAAATGCTGGGTAACTTTCGGTGCTGGACCCTGGACTCATTTCACCGGCATTATCAGCTTCATCTCATTCAGACGGTAAATAACCTAAGCTGTTGATAAAGCGTCGTAAAATAAGCTACTAAAATAAGAAAATAAATCCAGACCCGTAACGGATCCAGTGAACCACTGCAATCTCAATTTATCCATATCCTCAGTTCAAAGCTTGTCCCAAACGTGGTTTTTCTCGTGGCCTATAGTCACAATTATCGGAATCCAGGCATTCTGTCATAGTATTCTGTGGGTTATCAATAATTAATTTTACATTAATTACTCAAACATGGTTTCATTACTTTCTGTTTGCAATTGTGTAAGCTACTCTTTTAACGCACAAATATCATTTCACTGGCTTCATTCATACAAAATTATCTAAATAATTGCATACAGAAAAAGTTAATAAAATTACAAACATATAGCTACGCAAAAATCCATTTCCACCAAAATGAATCCCATTACTTGCGTAGGTGAGATGTAGCTATTACAGCTTTATTATTATTATTGTTATTATTATTATTATTATTATTATTATTATTATTATTATTATTATTATTATTATTGTTAACCGCACATTAGTAGACTGGAACAGCTTACCTGCAGCAATCTTTCAGGGTGGTACTCTTAAAATCAATAGGCTACATTTAAGGAAAGGTTGAGAAGATTAGACTGAAAATTTAATTGGAGGTGCAGTGTAATTATTTAAGTTGTGTCATGTAATTAATTGAGTTGATATATAATTAATTACATTGATATGTAATTAATTAAGATGATATGTAATTTAGTTGATATGTAAATAAATTAAGGTGATATGTAGTTAATTAAGATTATATGTAATTAAGTTCAAATGTAATTAATTAAGGTGATATGTAATTACTTAAATTGGTAATGGGTGAAATAGAAGTACTTATAAGTTAGATTTACTTTTGCTTATCGTAGGCGTTATTATAGAATAGTTTTTATTTATAGTCCTAGGTTTATTGCATCTACTATTTATAGATTTACGTTTAATTTATTTTATTTCATTTACGTTTATTTATTTTATTTAATGTAATTGTAATTATTGTATATTATATATCACTGCCACCGGGTGTATACCCAATTGTAGTGTTAATAAATACATACATACATATTATTATTATTATTATTATTATTATTATTATTATTATTATTATTATTATTATTGGATCTACATTGGGCCTTTAATATTTTTATTATTTATGCATGATATATGTAAAAGAATAAGTGCAAACTACCTGCTATTTGCTGCTGATCTCAAAACCTTTTGCACAATAAATAGTCCTGCCGATTGCCAAACTCTTCAAAATGATATTAACTCTATTGGACTTTGGTCCGACGATAATGGAATGAAAATTAATAAAACAAAATCTTTTGTCATTTCTTACGAAAAACTACTTCCATAAATTTATTATAACGATGTACCGAAGTACATATGATATTTCCGTGAAGAAATCCTCCGTCATCATGTGACGAAGGATGAGTGGAAAGGAGAAAAATTCTCTCCGGCACCGGGATTTATACCCGGTTTCCATGTTTTCAGCTCTACGTGCTGACGCTCTATCTACTAAGCCACACCGGATTTATTTATCTTCAATGAAGAATATCAGACATTTTGAAAGTTACTTGCTTCCATAATAATGAAACATACTCCCTCTGAATGGCTTTTTATGCCAGATACTTTTTCTTGAACCTATCCACCTTCAGTTTTAGAGTTTGAACGCGTAAATGCAAGTAACAATGTCAGGATGATCAGTGGGTTTTTTCGTGTGGAAGTAAAGCAATAGCTATTTCAGGTCATTGTGGATTGTAGGTGAAAGTTAAAGAAAGTCAGGTTTGCTATGCTTTCGAACAATAGACATAGCATCTTGTTATAGCTGCTGCATATAAACCTTGAAATGTAAAGGGAAAAATCATTTTATGCTGCTAAGAGATCTTGCTAAAATGATCGGGAGACTACAAAATTTTGTAGGCCTCTTATTTTATCAGTAATAATACCTTCTGGTTTTTTCTTAGGAACTGTAATTTTTCCACTCTCTCGAGCCAATACTGAAGAGAATGACGCATATAAATATCTACACCACACCGTCATTAAATATGTGAAAAAGACTCAACCCCACTTGATTAATAACTATAAAAATATTTGATTTTTAATAACAATATTACTATCTTAAGCGAGTTTTGTAGTTATGTATATAAAATAGCCGCCACTCAGTAAATTATAGAAATGAAGATCTAATTTAAGATATTCTCTACAACTACTTATATAACCCCAAAACGTTTCACTTTAATTTCATCAATATAGCATTGATATGTACAATTAATGAAAAATAATCACATAATGGCATTAACTATAATAATATCTCATTTATAATGGTAATAATGCCATCAAACCACCTCGAGTTTTGTAGACTTTAATATCCAATACACAGCTGTAGCCTACTCATAAAATTGCACGCCGCAGAATCAGACCTGTAAATTATTTTTAGTGAAGTTTTTAATAACCAATTGAATTTGAAATCTAAATATGTCAGCAATCCTGCAGGTCATGACCTTCGTGTAATAACCTATTGTTTATTGTATTGTGTGTTTTGCTTTATTCTGAAATCAATATAAATATATAACTAAACAGAAATATTTACACACAGAATAATAAATTTGACAGGAGAAAGAGTTCGTCCAAAGGGCTGGACTCTGGAAGAGTACCCAAAACGCTCATTGCATTTCCGCGTTGAACTGCAATACTTAAACGTTGACGCAAATAAGTAGTGCAACGACGATCACCAGTAATGGAGATCAAAATTTGGTCGATTTGAGATACCAAAACTTTAGCGTCATGACTCCAATTTCTCAAAACTGACGAAAGTTGGATTTTGTAAAATAGGAAAATTATGTAGAAAAACTAACGCTGCACTGAAAGTTGTTATTTTTTTGAAAATCCTTGGATGCCAAGCTTCAAAATGATGGGCCATTCATTAAAATCCGTTCAGCCGTTTTCCCGTAATTTCCATTACCAGTTCAAATTATATATACAAATTATGGATAGTAAAATATCGATCATACGGGACTGGGTATTTAAGAGTTGTTAATTCATTATAAAAAGGGAACCTGATACAACGTTAATGCAGACGACGTATCATATAGTAAATAAATAAATAAGTATATAAGTATATATTATTTTTTTAAGATCCTTGGATGCCAAGCTTCAAAATGATGGGCCATTCATTAAAATCCGTTCAGCCGTTTTCCCGTAATTTCCATTACCAGTTCAATTTATATATATAAAAATTATGGATAGTAAAATATCGATCATAAGGGACTGGGTATTTAAGAGTTGTTAATTCATTATAAAAAGGGAACCTGATACAACGTTAATACAGACGATGTATCATATAGTAAATAAATAAATAAGTATATAAGTAGATATACGTATGAATAAATAAACCAATAAATAAGTAAATAAATAGGCCTAAACAATAGATAATCAAGTAAACAATTAATAATTAAATAATTTAACAAGTAACAAGTAAATCAGTAAGTAAATAAATAAGTTATTAAATATTACCTTATACTCTCCAGCAATAGGCTTATCTTTAATATCTGCGCTGTTTTCAAGGCGTTGAATATTATTTACTTTGTCAGAAATACTCAGACGTGAACGTGTTGTCACATAATGCCTTACTGGTATGCGGGGGCTTGGATTCTCGTCACAACAGACTACGTTGTACTGTTTTGCTGCCTTCTTTAGACCCAAAAGCATTCTACTAAATCGGCGCAGCAGATAATGGATTTCTTGACATAATCGTCTTGACGATGATTATGCTGTACCGTATTTTAGAGGTTACATTTTTCTACGTTATGAACTTCTTACATGCCCCATACTTGTCTTCAACGGACTGTATGATCCATTTGTATCTCGTATTGTTATTCTTCTGACGATGCATCCTGTTACAAGTTCCGAAACGTTGAAGAAAGTAAACAGTTGCAAAGTTGTCTGCGTTACTGCAGTGGTTAACTACACACTGATCAGTCCGAAGTTCATTGGTTCAGACTCAGCGGAGATCTAATATTTCAAATGGAGATCTTCAGCACGCCTTCTTCCGGGAGGGAAATTGCTGGTCCCATGTCATAGATTTACGGCACGTAAGAAAACACTGCCTGATGGAGGATCATTTGAAATTTGTCTGCCAATTATCTCCTACTTTAAATTTCGATCCTGAATATTTCCATAGATAAAAATATCTTGTGCTGCTGCTGCTGATGCTACTATTACTGCTGCTACTACTACTACTAATACTACCGGTAATACTTATGCTTCTACTACCACTACTGATGCTGCTACTACCGCTACTACCACTACTGATGCTAATACTACCGCTACTAACACCACTGATGCTACTACTACCGCTACTAACACCACTGATGCTACTACTACCGCTACTACCATCACTGATGCTACCACTACCACTACTACCACCACTGATGCTGATATTACCGCTACTACCACCACTGATGCTAATACTACCGCTACTACCACAATTGATGCTACTACTACCACTACTACCACCACTGATGCTACTACTACCGCTACTACCACCACTGATGCTAACACTACCTCTACTACCACCACTGATGCTACTACTACCGCTACTACCATCACTGATGCTACTACTACCGCTACTACCGCCACTGATGCTAATACTACCGCTACTACCACCACTGACGCTACTACTACCACTACTACCACCATTGATGCTACTACTACCGCTACTCCACTGATGCTAATACTACTGCTACTACCATCACTGATGCTACTACCACCGCTACTACCACTGTTGCTAATACTACCGCTACTACAATCACTGATGCTAATACTACCGCTACTACCACCACTGATGCTACTACCACCACTACTACCACCACTGATGCTACTACTACCGCTACTACCACCACTGATGCTAATACTACCGCTACTACCATCACTGATGCTACTACTACCGCTACTACCACCACTGATGCTAATACTACCGCTACTACCACCACTAATGCTACTACTACCACTACTACCACCACTGATGCTACTACTAACGCTACTACCTCTGATGCTAATACTACCGCTACTACCACCACTGATGCTACTACTACCACTACTACCACCACTGATGCTACTACTACCGCTACTACCACTGATGCTAATACTACCGCTACTACCACCACTGATGCTACTACTACCGCTACTACCACTGATGCTAATACTACCGCTACTACCATCATTGATGCTAATACTACCGCTACTACCATCACTGATGCTAATACTACCGCTACTACCACCACTGATGCTACTACTACCACTACTACCACCACTGATGCTACTACTACCGCTACTACCACCACTGATGTTAATACTACCGCTACTACCATCACTGATGCTAATACTACCGCTACTACCACCACTGATGCTAATACTACCGCTACTACCACCACTGATGCTACTACTACCACTACTACCACCACTGATGCTACTACTACCGCTACTACCACTGATGCTAATACTACCGCTACTACCACCACTGATGCTACTACTACCGCTACTACCACTGATGCTAATACTACCGCTACTACCACCACTGATGCTACTATTACCGCTACTACCACCACTGATACTAATACTACCGCTACTAACACCACTGATGCTACTACTACCGCTACTACCACCACTGGTGCTAATACTACCGCTACTACCACTGATGCTAATACTACCGCTACTACCACTGATGCTAATACTACCGCTACTACCACCACTGATGCTACTATTAACGCTACTACCACCACTGATGCTTATACTACCGCTACTACCACCACTGATGCTACTATTACCGCTACTAGCACCACTGATGCTAATACTACCGCTACTACCACCACTGATGCTACTACTACCGCTACTACCACCACTGGTGCTAATACTACCGCTACTACCACTGATGCTAATACTACCGCTACTACCACTGATGCTAATACTACCGCTACTACCACCACTGATGCTACTATTACCGCTACTACCACCACTGATGCTACTACTACCGCTACTACCACCACTGATGCTACTACTACCACTACTACCACCACTGGTGCTACTACTACCGCTACTACCACTGATGCTAATACTACCGCTACTACCACCACTGATGCTACTATTACCGCTACTACCACCACTGATGCTACTACTACCACTACTACCACCACTGGTGCTACTACTACCGCTACTACCACCACTGATGCTAATACTACCGCTACTACCACTGATGCTAATACTACCGCTACTACCACCACTGATGCTAATACTACCGCTACTACCACTGATGCTAATACTACCGCTACTACCACCACTGTAGCTAATACTACCGCTACTACCACCACTGATGCTAATACTACCGCTACTACCACTGATGCTAATACTACCGCTACTACCACCACTGATGCTAATACTACCGCTACTACCACTGATGCTAATACTACCGCTACTACCACCACTGGTGCTAATACTACCGCTACTACCACCACTGATGCTACTACTACCGCTACTACCACCACTGGTGCTAATACTACCGCTACTACCACCACTGATGCTAATACTACCGCTACTACCACTGATGCTAATACTACCGCTACTACCACTGATGCTAATACTACCGCTACTACCACCACTGGTGCTAATACTACCGCTACTACCACTGATGCTAATACTACCGCTACTACCACCACTGATGCTACTACTACCGCTACTACCACCACTGATGCTAATACTACCGCTACTACCACCACTGATGCTAATACTACCGCTACTACCACCACTGATGATACTACTACCGCTACTACCACCACTGGTGCTAATACTACCGCTACTACCACCACTGGTGCTAATACTACCGCTACTACCACTGATGCTAATACTACCGCTACTACCACCACTGATGCTACTACTACCGCTACTACCACCACTGATGCTAATACTACCGCTACTACCACCACTGATGCTAATACTACCGCTACTACCACCACTGATGATACTACTACCGCTACTACCACCACTGGTGCTAATACTACCGCTACTACCACCACTGATGCTACTACTACCGCTACTACCACCACTGATGCTAATACTACCGCTACTACCACCACTGATGCTACTGCTACCGTTACTACCACCACTGATGCTAATACTACCGCTACTACCACCACTGATGCTACTACTACCGCTACTACCACCACTGATGCTAATACTACCGCTACTACCACTGATGCTACTACTACCGCTACTACCACTGATGCTAATACTACCGCTACTACCACCACTGATGCTACTATTACCGCTACTACCACCACTGATGCTAATACTACCGCTACTACCACCACTGATGCTACTACTACCGCTACATCCACCACTGGTGCTAATACTACCGCTACTACCACTGATGCTAATACTACCGCTACTACCACCACTGATGCTACTATTACCGGTACTACCACCACTGATGCTAATACTACCGCTACTACCACCACTGATGCTACTACTACCGCTACTATCGCCACTGATGCTAATACTACCGCTACTACCACCACTGATGCTACTATTACCGGTACTACCACCACTGATGCTAATACTACCGCTACTACCACCACTGATGCTACTACTACCGCTACTATCGCCACTGATGCTAATACTACCGCTACTACCGCCACTGATGCTACTACTACCAGCACTGATGCTACTGCTGCTAATACTACTACGACCACCACCATCACCACCACCACCACCACTACCACCGCTACTCTCCCAAAACTTTTTATCTTAATCTAACAACCATGAAAATTAATATCTATACTATACTTCCAGAAAATTTCTTTGGGAAGAATGTTTAGCCTATAAACTAAAACTGTTATAATGAGAGGAACCAGCAGTCTTAGCTACGATTGTTGTATGCAGCAATTGTATTTAAATAGCAGCATTAGGACATCGAAGAGCGAACCTACTTCACAGCACTGCACATTTTTCATATATTATCCGTAGCACTAAAATAGGTAGGGTTTTTGCTCATGAGAACCTGATATGTTGACTGGCAAACTCGCAGTAACTAAGGCTATTACCGGCAACCACCCCGACTCTCCCCCAATTTGAGAGCTTCAAATTAGTCGTGTTTCCCCTAATGAGAGGCAGACATTCCGTGCTTCCAGCTGAATTATGTTCAACAATTCTCTACGATCCGCTCCCTTCCAGGACTGAACAATAGTGGAAAATAAACGTTTCTTTTAAACTAAAAAGACTACTGAAACCTATGAGACGAAGATATGACCCTAACAGATCAATTAAACAATAGGAATAACAGTGTAGATTGATGTATGATTACCCAAATACATTGTATTCCAAAATGGTCAATCTTTTGCGGATCTCTAATTCCGTATATAGAGAAGCAATTTTCTGACTACAGTTATTTATGCGGTGGTTCAATGGTTGCAGTATATGTGAAATGATCCGTAGTTCGTGGTTGCAAACCCGACAGAAGAGGATGGATTTTAAGTGGTGAAAGAAACCCTTAATATTACTTAGACCTACTTCCAAACTAACAAGGAAGGCTCACCAAGTTATAATAAATTGTTCTCCCCCCCCCCCATACGTTCCATTTGAAATAAAAACCTCTCTATAAATGTCTACATCCGGAAAAGACAAAATTTTCGAAGTGTCAATTTTTCAAAATCTTCAATCCAGAGCAATAACAGCTAATACAAACAGTGCTATATGCAAGACATATCAGGCAATAAATCTCATCTAGCGGCATACCATACTGTCAAAATTTAATTTAATATAAATTATGACAATGTCATCATATACATAATATTCAATAAATCAACTATTGACCAGATATTTTGTATTCGACAGATAACGGAGAAAAAATGGGAGTATAAGGATAGAATGCATCAGTTATTCATAGATTTCAAAAAGGCATATGACTCGGTTAAGAAAAGTTTTATATGATATTCTTATTGAATTTGATATTCCCAAGAAACTAGTTCGATTAATTAAAATGTGTCTCAGTGAAACGTGCAGCAGAGTTCGTATAGGTCAGTTTCTATCAGATGCGTTTCCAATTCACTGAGGGCTAAAGCAAGGAGATGCACTATCACCTTTACTTTTTAACTTTGCTCTAGAGTATGCCATTAGGAAAGTCCAGGATAACAGAGAGGGTTTGGAATTGAATTGGTTACATCAGCTGCTTGTCTATGCGGACGACGTGAATATGTTAGGAAAAAATAGACAAATGATTAGGGAAAACACGGGAATTTTACTGGAAGCAAGTAAAGAGATAGGTTTGGAAGTAAATCCCGAAAAGAAATCGTTGAGATTATGTCTCGTGACGAGAATATTGTACGAAATGGAAGTATAAAAATTGGAAATTAATCTTTTGAAGAGGTGAAGTTCAAATATCTTCGAGCAACAGTAACAAATATAAATGCTACTCGGGAGGAAATTAAACACAGAATAAATATGGGAAATGCCTGTTATTATTCGGTTGAGAAGTTTTTATCATCCAGTCTGCTATCGAAAAATCTGAAAGTTAGAATTTATAAAACAGTTATATTACCGGTTGTTCTTTATGGTTGTGAAACTTGGACTCTCACTTTAACAGAGGAACATAGATTAAGGGTGTTTGAGAATAAAGTGCTTAGGAAAATATTTAGGGCTAAGAGGGATGAAGTTACAGGAGAATGGAGAAAGTTACACAACACAGAACTGCAAGCATTGTATTGTTCACCTGACATAATTAGGAACACTAAATCCAGACGTTTGAGATGGACAGGGCATGTAGCACGTATGGGCGAATCCAGAAATGCATATAGTGTGTTAGTTAGGAGGCCGGAGGGAAAAAGACCTTTAGGGAGGCCGAGACGTAGATGGGAAAATAATATTAAAATGGATTTGAGGGAGGTGGGATATGATGATAGGGAATGGATTAATCTTGCTCAGAATAGGGACCAATGGCGGGCTTATGTGAGGGCGGCAATGAACCTCCGGGTTCCTTAAAAGCCAGTAATTAAGTAAGTATACATAATATTCATCATGAAATGGACTAAAGAAGATTCTATGAAGAAATTATAAGGAAATGTAAGGAAACTTGAAATTATTCACTGTACTGATCACCGTAGTAGAAATCGTTGAAAAAATGCTGAAAAAACATTGGAACTCTGTACTATGACACTTCAGAAAAATAATTTTCTCACAGTCAACGTGAAAACATAGTTCTACAGGAGTGACGAATTTATCAGGTTTGTTGTCAAGGTACCCGGCTTTATACAATTATATTTAAACATATTTACATATCTAGAAGACGAAAACTGATGATGTGTTAAGCATTTGATCACATTCTCTCTGTTGCAATATAATTTTCGTGCCAAGTAACAAAATATAACAAGAGAACTTAGGCCTACGAATGAAATTTTTCAAAGGCTCAAAGCCATAAACGTTAAGATACTGAAGAATCGGAGTTGTGTGCTTTGAATTGTTAACACTTCCTCCACTTTATCTTCTGGATTTAATCTTGGTATAGCCTATCTCGGTATTCGGTAATTGCCCACGAGTCTACCAAAACAATGCTATGATCACAGACAGATGGGAAGTATACTTCTTGAAGAGGTGAGTTTTCATAAGCTCTCCTGATTTTGATGGCAATGAAAAAACATTTGGGACCTTGGATATTTTGCTCTTCAAGATGACAATGGAGATATGGGACATAATGAGTTCAAGTGATTATTTTGAAAAATCATAATCGAAGGCTGGATCTTCTCCGGATGTAAGAATTTATAGAAAGGCTCCTCATTTCAAATGGAACGTATTGGGGGGAAAGTCTTTGTGAAAATTCGTTATCACTTGGTGAGAGTTCCTTGTAAGTATGACCAGCAGAGTGCTGCATTGGAGTTAAATCGCACGCTTGAACTCGGTCGAGTGTTGCACCCTCGAGTGAGATACGATCGGTCGTGATACGCTCGTAATAAATAGAAGCACAGTACAAGGTTTTGTGTTGTTTTGTTTTATGTTGTTTTGTAATCTAATTTTGTATTTTATGTATATTATTGAAACCTGGTTGAGTGGAAGAGAAGGCCTCATGGCCTTAACTCTGCCAGGCAAAATAAACCTACTACTACTACTACTACTAAGGTCATCTCACCGACATGTCTTATCTTGTATGGAAGGCGACAGATAAGATACACATATGTTTTGCTCACACGGTAAAAATAAGGCTTTATTTTCTGCGTTTATGACAAACGTTTAATGGAACGTACCAAAACAGGAACATGACGTTATAAATAAAATAGTATGAAAAACTTCGATATACAGTTATTATTGCTAATTAATAATTATTCAATATTTGAATTACCACGTAATATAGTATGATAGGTCCATACATAGAATAGGTCCGCCTATATACTGCGACAATGTAGAAACGTTTTACAAAATATTATTGATATAGCAGTAGATTAATAACAATATTAGTACAGAGATAACGTCACAGAAAATATAATAAAACGAATAATCATGCTGCACAACTGTTACAGACGCAAAGATTGATACAATAATTATTCGAGATTATTATTATAATTATTATTATTATTATTATTATTATTATTATTATTATTATTATTATTATTACTAGAAAACTTGATACAGTTCTTGCATTATCGTGATTGTGTTCTCCGTTTATAATAATTACATTTACATCCAATAACATCTATCAGATGTGGCAAAATCAAAATCACTCCTGTGTGAAGAAAAAAAAAAGAGAGAAAAAGAACATTTACCTACAACATTTATATTACATTTTAAAGCAAGTTTTGTAGTTGTACTATGTACGAGGATTTATCGCTCGTGACAATTTTACCCATCATGCATGTGCGCTACCTATCGGAAAACGAAAACGTCCGATGCAGACCTCGGCTAGAGTACTATGTCGCTTATCTAGAGCATGTAAAATTTCCTGACTAGAAAAAATGATCGTTAATTTTACTGTCAGATGTCTTTGCAGTCCAACGTATTATATGAATTTTCTGATCGTATTTTGGGACCGCATAGTTCTTCTGAGAGATGAAGCGGGACACAGTGTAGAGGAAATGGAACTCTATAACGTCATTAAAAGCCAGAAATTCTATAGAACACATGGAGGAACACATAAGAATAAATTAGATTTCTTCGGGAATTCATGCCAGCCACACCTACGTCTTTTATAATATATATCCCTATGTAATCTATAGGGACCATAATCTGTTCCAAGGCGTATAGTTGATTGTTCGCAGACTGTATTGGCGTGACGTCATGTTTCACTCGCGACACAGGTACTGTTAGGGAATATTTGCATCTTGTGTGCAGTTGACGTTCTATTCATGATTCAAAACTAGACCTCGTAGACAATTCACAATGCATTATAAAGAATGACACCAGATGACTTTTCTTACAATTCAAATTCTTTATTAAATTATTTGATTGATTTACTTGTACTGGCAGAGTTAGGGCCTTGAGGTCTTGTTTTCCACTCAACCAGTACGAAAATACATAGCAAGTACTATAAATAAAAGCAATGCAGAAAACAATGGAATAATAATAATAATAATAATAATAATAATAATAATAATAATAATAATAATAATAAATTGACACCACGTCTCCCCGACGTGGGTGAAAATTCAAGGCTTCAGAAAATCATTAATGTGTTTTGCACCTGTAACTGTGAAATTTTGTATAGTAATTTCTAATTGTATGGTAATGGTCTGTGATTTCTTTTTTCGATTTTTTTAGGCATCTAGTTTTATATTTTTTTTAATTTTTCAAAATATCAGGCATAAGCTTAGTACCTTTTTGTGGAAATTGGTTAATAAAATATCCTGAAATTGTCCCTGCTTAATAAGAGAACAAAAATGTAACGTATTATGCAGAGAGTTTTCTACATTCCTCTCCTTTTATTTTTGATAAAATTTAAAATTTTGATTAAAAGAGTTCCATTATAAATCAGATATTTTGTAACCAAAAAATAAAACGGTGCATATTTCACAATTCCTTTGCAAAATAAAGTGAATGTACTCAACAAATCTAATATACAAAGTTTTATGCAATTACCTCCAATTGTTCCTCAGAAACGGTAGACTATACTGCGTGTTCAGTTCAGAGTGTGTCATGTCTCGCTGTATGCCGTCATGTGGCTAGCCGATGAGCCTAGAGCATTCAATCTTCCTACACTTCCACAGAGGCGTATTACCTATGTGTCAGAGAAGTTGCCTAGCAAGTACGGCGTTCATTCTGAAGAGTACTTACCGATACGTACGGTAACGCCTGTAATGGCAGGAATGTGAACTGTTTGGAAACACGTACTGAGGTGAGTTTTTTTCTTACTGTCGGGATATTTATTTTTATTGGGTTATTTTTACGACGCTGCATCAACATCTAGGTTATTTAGCGTCTGAATGAAATGAAGATGATAATGCCGGTGAAATGAGTCCGGGGTCCAGCACTGAAAGTTACCCAGCATTTGCTCGTATTGGGTTGAGGGAAAACCTCAACCAGGTAACTTGTCCCGACCGGATTCGAACCCGGGCCACCTGGTTTGGCGGCCAGACGCGCTGACCGTTACTCCACAGGTGTGGACCTGTCGGGATATGTGGAGAGGGTTAAGACGATAACTTACGTATTTGTTGACATTAACTTCGACGGTCAACATGGACACGGAGCATTTGATTTGTGTTGTGGAATGTTGCCGTACACAACCGATGATAACAAATACCCTGCGTACTACTTGCCCGCGCAAAACACAGTTCGAAAGAGGTTATGGTAGCACATAGACTTTACAGGCCGCCATCTGTTGCTACGACGTTAAAGTTATACCGTACACGTTCTCAAGTTCAGATTGAACGCCTTGATTAATAGGCAACTTCTCTGACATAAAAGCTGAAACTCGCTTCAAATCGCTGACTCACAACAGTAACGTCATGACACAATTTTAAATGAACACCCAGTATAAGTATTGAAAAATGTAAGTTAAAGAAAAATTCGAAGTTAAACATTGTTTTCAGTACCTTAAGCTACTTACTGAATATGTTTTAAAAGTGTTCACGTCCATAATTAGGGTCGAATTTGGCCTTCAGAGAAAGTTCTCGAAGCTGCATACTATTAAACGAGTCAATACATTTCTTTTTTGTGATGTTCGACCGGTTTGACCGACATCTCCCCTGAAGGATCATTAATACTTGCAAATAATTAAAAGTGACTGATATAATAAATAAAGTTTTCAAATCAATCCAAGTATAAAATCACTCCAATTTAAAAGTCTCAAGCAGCCAGATCTGGTTCGTGGCACTGAAGCATACGAAAATCAGAGGAGTGAAGTTTATGATGCGAACTTCAGGATGCACGCTGTTGTATTACCGATGGAATGAGGTGTAACTTATTACGAGGACTGAATACTGAACATATATATCACTATATTAAAAATTATAGAAGTAATTGAAAAATAATTCAAGAAGTGAGGCTTCTTGGAATGCCAAAATTAATTTTGGAGTACATTCCGACAGGTCGCAAAAGAATGGAAAGACCTTTAAAGGGAAGGCTTGATACCGCAACATCACTGACGTGGAGACCTTCCTTGAATGGAGAGGTAACGACGGCAACGAACATGATAAAAAGTGACAGGCAATTCAAAGAATCCCGTAATTGTGTGAAAAGTTTATGCTCTTGTTTGGGTGTTATTGTAATATTTATATTTAATAGTAATATGCGTTACAAGAGCGGTATGTTGACGTTTTCATGTTCGAGGAAAAGATTGAAAAAGCGAAACGTAGTTGAGCTTTTTTAATTTCCGAGAACATGAAAACAAACATACCGCTCGTGTATCGTACATTATTTTGTGCGAAGATCGTTTATTACATACCTGAAAGTGGAATTTCTAATTAGTTGCAATGAAATCTCCATCTTGGTTTCTGTTCAATGACGGCGACTTTGGAAAACAAATATATCTATCTTCAACATTGTTCCTATAAAATGTTTTCTGTATTTACTATACTCCAGCAGGCCGTGATATACGTCTGTCTTTTTTTTCCCCCAGTCTATGATGAGTCTGGAATCTTGTTGATTTTTTCACGGCTTCCTTAATGTTACTTGCATTACAAATGCAGTAACTTTTGTGGTGTTGTAGAGTTTACTTAATTTTTGCAAATATTTAAAAACAATAATTAACAGTGCAATTTAGGTGAAATTGCAGTGGTAAGTTTCCAATTTATAATTATTACTATATTGAACGTGTTGAAAAATAATATGTTAAAAGCCTAAAGCAGTAAAATGAATATGACGCTTAAGCGGTAAGAATAGGGAAATTGTTATGTGTGTTACGTTGGGAATACTGAATGTGGTATTTCACACTTACCGCGTACTGATTGTGTGCGGAAAGCAAGCAAATACGCACGATCTCGCACAAAAGGAATTAGTTTTTATTTACAAGGACTCTAATATGATTGAGAGAGAAATAAAATTAATGCAGTTCATATGTTGTATTGTCAATTATTATTTTTCCATCATTTTTATTTTTTAAATATAACTTACACCGTATATCCATACAATATTTACAATGCAATTAATGTGTTTTATCTAAATTGGTTTGCTGGAAAGCTATCAGTATGGGTGTATGACAATATAAACGAGAAGTATAATTCATGCAAAAAAGTAAGTCCATCTCTTTAGCAAACACCATAACAAAGTAAGGATATGATCTTCTAAGCAAGTGACGTCAGGAAAGTGTGATATAACTCATTGCCATTGCTAAACAAGTGACGTCAGATGTTGAATCTTCCGTGACATTTTGTACATTTGATCCTCAAACATAAATATTTAATATTAAAAATACTTATAGGATGCTTAAGAAGCATAGATTAGAAACAATAAATATAGGTTGCAAGGAAAATAGAGGCTGCTGAGATGAAATTTTTGAGACTGGTGGCAGGTTATAGACTCATAGATAAAAAGAGGAATTAAGATATTAGAAAAGAATTGGAAATTCAGAGTCTAAATGAAACAATCATTGAATACAGACAAAGATGGCAAGATCATATACAAAGAATGGATGAATATCGTATACCACAAATAATAAATAAGTATAAACCTGTAGGTAGAAGAAATGTCGGCAGGCCACGGATGAGGTGGTCGGATCAGTTTTCTTGAAGACGGAACGAGCCACAAGGCTTATGCCGTAATGATGATGTGATGATGATGATGATGATGATGATGATTATATCTCCAAGGAGGATCTAGACTCTAGACAATCGCCGAAGACTAAATTAAGAGTTCGAAGAAATAATTAGATTAGATTAGATTTATTTACTTAACCTGGTAGAGATAAGGCCATCAGGCCTTCTCTGCCCCTCTACCAGGGGATTACAACTATAACATGAACAATAAGATTACAATTAATATTAAATTTACAATTACAATTACAATAAAAATTAAAGTACGACAAGAATACCTGATTAATGAAAGCTAGACATTTTATCATAGAAGTTAAGAACAAAGAAAATTTTTGTATTTACTAAATTACAAATTAAACCTACAATAACAAAATTCTGTAGTGATGAAATTCCCGGATATTGAAATATTTTGTGGTAGATTGAAAGAACTATTTACAAGAAGCCATGTCTGAACGAGTCTCAATTACTGACCAAGTGCCTAGTAAGTTTGCGTTTGAATTGAATTTTATTTCGACAATCCCTGATGCTAGCAGGTAACGAATTCCAGAGTCTTGGCAGGGCTATTGTGAAAGAGGATGAGTATGAGGAGGTGCGATGGGATGGTATTGTTAGTATTATTTCATGGCGAGAGCGTGTGTTCAGATTGTGGTAGGAAGAAAGGTAAGTGAAGCGAGACGACAGGTACGAAGGAATAGAAGAGTTCAAGATTTCGAAGAGAAAGAGAAGTGAATGTAAATTTCTTTTCTTATCTAGTTTAAGCCAACCTATTGCTTCCAGGGATGGGGTAATATGATCATATTTACGAACATTGCTTACAAAACGTACACACAAATTATGAGCACGTTGAAGTTTCATTTTGTTGTCGCTGGAAAGGTCAGTCAGTAAAATGTCAGCATAGTCAAAATAGGGAAATACAAGGGTCTGCCCAAGGGACTTTTTTAAGTAAGAGGGAAGATGAACATTTATCCTTTTTAGCACATGAATAATAGAATATACTTTTCTGCAGGTTTCTGTGATTTGCATGTCCCAGTTGAGATTATTATCCATGTGAATGCCAAGATTTTTTACCGAAGAACTGAAAGGGATATGCACTGTACTTACTTTAACGGGGGAAATGTCGAGGTGCTTTACAGCGTCGGTTTGCCGTTTGTGTCCTAATATGATTGCTTGTGTCTTTCCAGGATTGATATTAAGATGGAATTTCTTTGTCCATGTCACAATCGAGTCAATGTCTTTGTTCAATTTATCTATAGCGTCATTTATTCGATCTAAGCGGGCAGAGATGTAGCATTGAAGGTCGTCAGCATACAAGTGATAGTTACAATGCCTTACATGAGATGTAATATCACTGACATATATTGTGAACAACAATGGTCCGAGTACCGAACCCTGTGGTATACCTGATGTTATGTTAAGCCAGGAAGAGCTTCGATTCCCGGATACAACACATTGTTGTCTTTTCCGTAAGTAGGATTCGAACCAACTCACAGCAGTCTCTGACAAATGCAGATTTCTCAATTTATGGGTGAGCAGGTCGAAATTTACAGAGTTGAAAGCTTTGCTAAGGTCAAGAAGTGTTAGTATTGTTACTTTATTAGAGTCGATTGCTTCACGAATGTCTTCTGTCACTTTAAGTAGAGCAGTGCTTGTGTTGTGTCCAGCTCTGAAACCTGACTGATACTTGTCGAATAGTTTGTGTTCGTTCATGTAGTTAGTAATTTGGAAATAATAGTCGTGTGGTTTCCGTTTGTCCCGTATTGGTACCACGTATGTATTCTTTTACATGTATAGGGTAAAGTAAACGTTGGTAATATTGTGATACTAATAATATTATGATAGTTATTTTCAAGGATTTTTTTTACAATTTTACTGAGCCAGAGGAAGATCGGTTTTTTGCGTCAACGTGTTAAGGGAATGTTCGTGGACAAGTTTCTGCACAAAACTGATCCTTCTCTCGCTCAGTAAAATTGTAAAAAAATTCTCAAAAAGAACTATCACGATATTATTAGTATCACAATATTACCAACCTTTACCCTAATTTAGACCTATAGAAATTAATGCATAATTACTCGTAAATACGCAACATCCTCTGATTGGGGATCTGGCTGAAATGTACATCTCACTCCACGATGTGTCAGAGGAAGAACATTATTATTGTTGCGTGCATCTCAAGTATGATTAGTGAACAGCCATTCCGAGCAAATTGGGGATTTCAATGGAAAATATTTTTCCGAAATATTTGTTTATTATTAGTGCAAAACATTAATAAAGATCTAAATATAAAGATTCTAATGTTTTATTTTCGAAAGGAAAATATTTTACAAGTTTTATTGGCATTGAATTTAATTAGTGATCTTGGCTGGATAATAGGTACTGTTTCGTTTCCCTAAAGTCTGCAGTACTTACTGATAGAGAAATTAGATATTAATGCATGTTTTCCGAGGAGCTATTGTTGACGAAATATTTTGAGTGTCTGCACTGTTAAATCCAGAGCTCCAGGATCAAGAAACTTTTTACTCTTGCACTGTATTATATCTGGCACTTATTTTCAATAGTTTGCGTTAATAACAATTAATCTTACAGTTCAGGTGAATATTTTGATTTCGAAATGTCACAGTTATTTTGAAAAATAAAAGACATTAGCTCATCTGTAACATACGTGACAAAATGTGTGTAACATTCGATACATGGAAGAAACACCTATTCGATATTTACCGATTATATTTTTGTGAATTTATTGGATGCCATGAGATTTGCATACCTTTCACATGAACACTATGAGGATGAATCTCTTTTTGCTCCAGGCGGAGACCTGTGTTTTACAAGATTTGTTAATAAGGTGTGAAGTGAGTTCACAAATCCTGTAACTTCCGTGACGGAACCTTGTCTTTATTTCCTGCTATAATATTAAATTTCATTCAGCAATTTTCTTTCTGTAAAATGATACTGATCATATAAATTCATTCTAATAATAAAAGTTGTCAAAAATGTAATTTCATTTTCAATATACTGAATTTGAAAATTGTAAAAATATAAAATCCATCACAACTGAAATGGCTGAGAACTAAGTTTGCTATTCAGCGAGGGGAAAGGATCTGGCCACTCTAAATCACTATTTTCTGGCTTAATTGCCTCATAAGTGATGCCTTATCGGTAACACTTATCTGATTTCAACCAGTCTGCGGACTGCTGACTAAACATTATGTGATGGGTCGTTCGCGAACGAACTGACTCTTTAGAACGACTCTCTCCTTCGAGCTAGTAACGAGCTAGCTGGTCGTCCGCGAGGCACTTCCAGTTCCTTCAGCTCGCGACTCTCAACCAGCTCACAGCTCGTCTCACGACTCCCGCTCTCGAATAACCAATGGCATTCAATGCATCATCACGTGACATCTGCAGCAGCGTTGCCAACCTGAACACGAGCGAGTCGGCTACAAACATCCCGAAATTCATCTACAAAGGCTGAAATTAAGCTACGCTCAAAACTTGAAGAATTTGCGTATATGTTGTTCAAAGTGCTGCGTTTAAGGATGATTTCATTGCCCGTTATATTAATTTAATAAAAATGATTCGAAAGAGCTACGAATACAATTATTATTATTATTATTATTATTATTATTATTATTATTATTATTATTATTAATGGGGTTATTAATGTTAATATTTATAATAATCATTATTATTTCTTACAAACCGAAAAATCAATACATAGGCCTAAGTATCAACACACTTCTATAGATTTAGTAAAGCGTTGCTCAACCCAATCTACAAACCATGCAGCAATATAAAAACGGGAAAGTATTTATTAACTCACCTAATGAAATCCAGTTGATCCTTCTGATAACACTTGCTAACATAAGTATACAAAAAAGTCACAGTGCTCATGTGTTTATACATATTTATCTACGTATTTATAGGTACATATTTACAGTTATTGACTAATAAATAGCATCGACGATCAATGTTATGATGTTTACAATGTTTCCGACAACGTGTCGCAGCAAGTGGACACTGGGATAGATATGCGTGGGAAGGGCCAGTTTTTAAAAATCTAAGGCTCGATTGTATAAACCATTTAATCTTAGATCAGAGGTTAAATTGATCCTTGTTTCAGCTGAACTTGGAATTTTGTGTTGTATAAAGTCTAATCTGAGATTAATTTGTCTCAAACTAAAGTCAACTTTGACTGAAGAAATTTCTCCGATTAAGTTAGATGATCCAAGTTCAGTTATTTCTTTTCTGTTTGAAATATACGAGTGACAGATTGTGCAAATAAAATATCCATTATTATTAATATCAATAGATATGTTAGGTACATTTATATATATTTCTTTCAATTTCTTGCCTTAATACACAAACATTCTTATATTTTATAAGGCTCTATCGTGTTCAGCAGTATCAAATAACATAACCTATAATTATATTATGTTTATAACAACCATTAATTATTAATGGATGTGATAGGTACATTCATAAATGTTCAATTAACTGTATTATTAAACGAAAATTGTCGTTTTATAAAGCTTTATAATGTTTAGCAGTATCAAACACCATAACATGATAACAACTCGGAGAACAGTCAACCTTCTTCTTATTGTCCGCCATTATTTACATTTCAAAAAAAACAGTGTCTCCAACAGAGTGTAATACGGAAAGTTGCGAAAAAGTAGTTGTAAAGTCGCTAGATTTCTCATTATCAACAAAGAAAGATTAAATTTTGTCACTATGGGGTGCTAAAAAGGTCACTAAATCCCTATTTAAGCAATATAAAAGTTAAAAGAAATTGTTGTTGAAAAAGAGTTAAAATCGCTAGATTGGCAACACTGAACAAACCTGTATAACATGGTCCACGCATCACGTATTTCACCTGTTTATGCGATGTTGCCAAATCCTTTTCACGTGAACTTAGATTGCATTTGAACCAAGGTAATTTGATCGCAGAAAAGTTTTATACAATAGAAGAAGTGTCTGAACTCGGTTTACTTTTCGATCTTCGATCAAAGTTGATCTTTAGTCAGGGAGTTTTATACAACTGGGCCTAAGAGGCTTAAGTTTCATTGTTATTTTGAAGTCGGAATACGGTTATTTTTGCGGAGTAGGCGACCCCTAATAAAAACTCTGCTGTGTGCCGGGAAGTTCACAAACAGAGGAACTGTCAGGTTACTGGTTTACTTTTGTTGGGTAGGCGACCCCTAATAAACCGCCTGACGGTGTCTGCAAATTCAGGAGTACAGAAATTGTCAGTTAGGTAATAGCGCTATTCACATAATAGGAGAATAGAACTGAAAATAGCAATGCTATCCTTGCCATAAATGCGGGTCACATTGTTCAGAATTCAGTCTGTGACACAAATCTTCTACCGGTATGTTTTCGTAATTTTAATGAGGAAGTGAGGAAATTCTGGTGGGTATTAGTATGACAAAATAAATTTGTTAAAAGAAAGTGTTTACACATAAAATTTGAGTATTCACAGATGGTCGCTCGATCGAATCTCAATTCGGCTACATTTTGACATTCGGCTACGACCATTCTGCTACAAGCTGCATGACTAAAAATTAAGCTACGTTTAGCCGAATTCGGCCACGGTTGGCAACGCTGATCTGCAGTTACTTTGAGAAAGACAGAGATGGTGAGACCGCGCCATACGCCAGTAGCGGACGGATGTGGAACTAATATTACGCGGCTTTCTATCAGCTGATGTGTGTGTGGAAAAATTAATATACGTATAACATTGTATAACGTTTATGTTGCAGGCTTTGTTTTTCATCTATTTTGTTTAACATAATACGATTGTCCCTGTTCTCCTTCTGATTCCTAATGTCATAGATTACACTATTATTGACAGTTTCGATATGTTACGCAACCAGCTCGCGAACGAAGGAGTTATCAACCAGCTCATGAACGAACTGACTCTTTTGAACGACTCTCTGTTGGGAGCGCGAGCCAACGAGCTAGCTCGCGCCTAAGAGCCGGTTGGACCCATCACTGTGATCCGAAATCTGTTTTGATGCAAATAATGTTACACAAAGTTACTAAAAGCCTATAACTTCAAATACAAAGCAACCGGTCGAATAAAAGAGAAATAGCAACACATATAATTGAAAGCAGTAACACCAATTGCCAGATTATCGGTAATACTATGCAAAAATATAGAGTAATGGTCTTACTAATAAACTGTGTATAATTTTTATACGAGACTTACGTACAATTGGGACAGAAAATGTTACTAACAAACCATGCAGAAGCTTATAACTATACGTGGGAATTGCTTTGCTGTAATTCTAGTGACGATCACATAAGTAGTTCCTGAAAGGCTAAATATGTTCGTGTTTTATGTTGTCAACTAATACCAGATATAACCAAAGAGGGTAAAATTAAAATGCAATTCACTGAAACAATAATAATAATAATAATAATAATAATAATAATAATAATAATAATAATAGCGTGTCTGCCCCTAGACTAGCCGCCCAGGGTTCGACTCCCGGCGGGGTCAGCCCGGGACTAGGAGAGATGGCTGTGCGCAACTTCTAATCACTATATTGTGATTGTGCACCAATATGCCTGGGTTAAATCCCAAATCTCTCCGCAGTGCATATGAAGAGAAGGCATATGTCACTGTTGATAATGATTCGTCCGTCGGATGAGGACGTTAAGCCTGGCGGCCCCCTTGAAGCTATTCGACAGGAGTAGGCTACGTGCCGGCACCGGATTTCCCCTTCTCCCTTCCTTATCTTCATCATCACTCATTCCAGACACTACACTTACACGAACACACATACATTCACCCTTGTACACCCTAGTGTGGCTCACCGAAGTGGTATACAACTAGAAAATGGGTCAGAGTCCTGCCATCTATCCGCTATATGCGGAACCCGAATCACGTAAAGTGAAGTGGGTAAGTATTGGATACATACATACATACATACATACATACATACATACATACATACATACATATATACACACATACATAATGTAATATTAGTACATTATGCAACGAGCCTATAATGATAGTAATTAAGATTCGAGTATGGATATTTATGAAACGAGCGCAAGCGAGTTTCATAATTTTTATACGAGCTTCTTAATTACCATTATAGGCGAGTTTCATACGACTTTTTATGCTGGACCATATTTCTAACTTGAAATTACCGGTATTCAGATCTATACATTTTATTTATTTATTTATTTATTTATTTATTTTTTTATACAATCTTAGTTCTTCCCTGAAGGAGTAAAAAACTCGTGCTCAGGGAGATATCTAAACACAAAGATGAACACAAAGATAATTTTTTGACACAAACTGGGTCAAGAAAAAAAAATTACAGGATTAAATTAAATTTAAAAATACAATTTTAATTTTAACAATTTAAGTCATACAAATACATATACATATTAAATCAATATAAATTCTTTAAAAATTAAATTCCTAACGCTATTTTTGAAATTCCTGATACTAAAATTCTGCAAATCTGGATATTTATGAATTATTTTATTGTATAACCTTGGACCAAAGTAGGTACCATTTGTATCTGACAAGATCGGAAGTGACCTTATTCTAGGTCGTGAATTGTGAGATGTGCGCAGACGCGAAACTATTGATTTTTTCCGAGGAACAATGTCACTGACCTTGACGTAGTCCCGTTAAACTTGATAATATTATAATATTAAAACCTTGATTATTGAATTCGACATTGAAAAACGAGATGACAAATTGAATTTATTTGAATGTTATTTACAATTAACGCTAATTATTATAGTAACACAACATAACCTTCTGCGACAGTATTGGATTTCCAGCCTCCGTGACTTTTCGCTAATCCTCTTTCGATTGCATATCCGAGAATAATCGATACTTGCGGTTTTATAACGGTACAAAGCTGACCTGTCATTGGCTGAACAGTTGTAACCTGAGTCGTCATTGGCTGAAAGACCTGACCTTTAATGAGTAGGTGTACTTTAATGAGGTCCATTAAAGGTCTGCTACCAGGTGTATAATTACTACATTTCGGCATGGTCGAGCATAAAATACTATTACAGTATTAACAATAACAATGTCTTAGTTATTTACTACATCATTCTGATCTTTATGTTCGAAGGTGTTCTCTAAATGGTTCAATAACTTTTCAAATAGCATGTTTTCCTCCTAGACTTATTGCATTTTATGTCAATCATTTGTAGATTAGTATCATCTAATATTAAGATGCATTTTGTGTGTGAAATTCATTGCTTTGAAACAGTTCACCATTTATGAGAACTAATATATAAATGCACTTTGTTTGATCACGTGAAATGATTAGTACGAATTTCGGAAATATAATAATACTTTCAAATGTACTGTATAGCAAACTTAAAATACTGAGCCTACTACTAATAATGCTATTCTCGTTATAATTGTCATTTCTGTGCGCATAATTTCTTCTTTAACGTCTTCTTTCTTTAGTACATTATAGGCCTACATATTAACTACAACCTCGTGAAGTGTAAGTACTATGAATGACAAGCACTGTCTTTCTTGAAGAAGTCGCTTCTATGCTACTTTCTCTCTTGGACATTTTAATAAAAATCAAAACATGAAAGAAATTCATTAACATATGAAATATAGCCTACAGTACTTCTGTCCATTGGCCACGTGCATGTTTCATACCAAGTATATAAGCAATGGCTCCTTTCCTAATTTTGATGAATACAATAACTGTATAGCGTTACAAACGTGTTCCATACTATTTTGTGCGAGACCGTGTGTATTTGCTTGTTTTCCGCACAGAACCAATACGCGGTAAGTGTGAAATACCACATTCAGTATTCCCAACCTAACACACATAACAATTTCCATCTTCTTACCGCTTAAGCGCGACATTCATTTTACTGCTTTAGGCTTTTAACATATTATTTTTAGAGACGTTTAACATAGTAATAATTATAAATTGGAAACTTACCACTGCAATTTCACCTAAATTGCAATGTTAATTATTGTTTTTAAATATTTGCAAAAATTAAGTAAAGTCTACTACTCCACGAAACTTATTGCATTCCTGATACAAGTAACATTAAGGAAGCCGTGAAAAAATCAATGAGATTCCAGATGCCGATGTTATTACTGCAATATGTTATATAAATAATATTGTTAAAATATTAAAATGAAAAATAAATCATTACATAACCTTACCGTTTGTTTTAAGTTCGCATTTATAGACTGGGGGGAAAAAAAAGACAGACGTATATCACGGCCTGCTGGAGTATAGTAAACACAGAAAACATTTTACAACAACAATGTTGAAGAAAGATAGTTTGATGTTCCGAAGTTGGCGTCATTAAACAGAAACCAAGATGGAGATTTCATTGCAACTAATTAGAAATTCGTCTTTCAGGTATGTAATAAACGATCTTCGCACAAAATAATGTACGATACACGAGCGGTATGTTTGTTTTCATGTTCTCGGAAATTAAAAAAGCTCAACTACGTTTCGCTTTTTCAGTCTTTTCCTCGACCATGAAAACGTCAACATACCGCTCTTGTAACGTATATTACTATTCTGTACGGCAGCAGTATAAAACAATAAATAACATAAAATTTGTAATGATGTGCTGTTTGATATCATGATGCACGAAGAAAACAGTTGCTATGACAACAGTCGGATATTAAATATTATTGCACTGAAAATCTTTTCGTGTTACAGTATTAATTGTATGGTACAAATTATGCCGTGATAATAGAAGTCGTGGCATTTCAGTTAACGTGGTAATATTTTTACGGCACTGGTACAATTGTGTGACAATGTTCAACGATTTTGTCTAACAATATACACTGAATATAATGCTGGTGAACAAAAATAAATTGTTTCCGTTTTATACAGGGTGATTCAGACCACCTGTAACAGTAATTTATTTCTGAAACTGGTACATGAAAATTTTCGAGACAAAAATATTTATAACTAAACCACATGTGAACTTTCACTTGAGCTTGATTTCATCAGTCAGCTCTAACAGGAAGTAGGGTCAGTGGCGTATCACTTTAAAATTTCAAATGGGAGTCGGTGTCAAGTAAGGTACCATTTGACAGAGGTCTTCAAAACAAACAACTTTCATAGGAAACGTTTTTATTAATTCCTACCCTTTCAGTGAGAAAACGTACAAAAAGACAATATTGAGAAATGTTATAAGACAAAAATGTAAACAACACAATATTAATGTTGACATGTTACTGAAAGGCTTGACAATTCCATTAATTTTTTATAAATTTAATTTAAATTTTCAAACTATCTGCCGTTCTGAGCAGCACACACCTGTACTCTTCTTCTAACACTGTCAGTGGCTCCAAATACTTCGGCAGAGTAGGAAATAATAGTGAAACTAAGTTACTCTTTCCGTGTTTCCTTACCCTCAATATTTTTTCAGTCTTTTTCTTTATTATGTTCACTTCATTCTACTTCAACTTCAACCTTTACTTACTATTTCATCTATTTAGATCCCTCTCCACAAATTTTTTGCATTTGAAAAATCATCTGAAGTATACGTCACTTTTGTAATTGGTTTACTCAGTTCTCTTTAAAAATTCATACTTTCTCTTCAGATATTTTCCAAAGTCGTAATTTCCCTCCATTTTGTTGTTATTTATAGAGAGGAAAGTGGTAAAATGAAAAAAGTCGCTCATACCTATTTAAATTTACATATTTATCACCAATACCAACCCTACTTTATAGTTAAAGTGAATAAAATTACATAAGTGAACTGAAACTAGATATTTTTTTATTTTATTGGGTTATTTTACGACGCTGTATCAACATCTAGGTTATTTAGCGTCTGAATGATATGAAGGTGATAATGCCGGTGAAATGAGTCCGGGGTCCAGCACCGAAAATTACCCAGCATTTGCTCGTATTGGGTTGAGGGAAAACCCCGGAAAAAACCTCAACCAGGTAACTTGCCCCGAACGGGATTCAAACCCGGGCCACCTGGTTTCGCAGCCAGACGCGCTGACCGTTACTCCACAGGTGTGGACGAAACTAGATGAAATACGTAAGTTACATATAGTACACAGAAATGAACAGGACATTTAAGTGGATTTTAAAAAAAAGTACACTTTATAGAGCAATTTGTGAACTTAGCTACCCAATCATGTCACATGATGCTAACAGCTAATACGGCATAAACTCTCACCTAAATTGTGACAGAAGATGGAGAGAAATATTATACTTATTATCTAATACCATTAATTCATATAGAATTTGAATATTACTTTAAATTTTGTGAAAATTAAATCAGGAAATCATAACCACATGTATTTTTAAAGGTTTGGATTTAGTTGGCCTAACTTGCTTCTCCTCTCTATTCTGTCTATGTAGAGTAATTATTCCTAACTGCACTCGCTTCGTTATTCCCGTACTAATTCTGTTGCTCTTACTAAGCTATATTATTAGATCTTTCGTCTTGCAATCTCATTACATGTTTCAGCAGAATATACTCTTGTACTTCTACATGTATATTTCAATGGTACTAATTTCCTAAATTTGTTGAAGTCTAATTTACCAGCTCGAATGAAACGCTTTAACGGTATAAGAAATTCCATTTGTTCAAATTAGTCTCCTTAACCGCCCTCTAATAAAATTCAAGATTCAGAACCGAAATTTAATACGGGTGTATATTGCGCTTCTACCGGGTCATCATTTTGTTTTTACTAACATTTCTATACCTTTGGATTAACGATTGAGAACCGCGAACACTATGTTACCCCCTTCCACGGCTGGAGTTTGATGATACTAGTGTAAATTACAAACAAAAAATACTTTACAGGTATAGGAGGGAAGATAAGTAGTGCATCCATTTACGTATGTATGTATGTATGTATTTATTCACACTGCAATGGGTTATACCCGGTGGCAGTGGTAACTAATTACACTCAATAATGACAATGATAAACTTATTAATTAAAATACAATTAATGATAATACTAATAATTAATACTAATAATAATAATAATAATAATAATAATAATAATAATAACAACAACAGGGAATATACTAAATTAAATGAAACGATCACTTAAAATAACATTTGAAATATTCTAATTTGTATCTTAAAACTAAGATCGAACTAAAACGCACGAGTATATGTTCATATCTGTACAAGTACCTTTCAACATTACACTCATTTCGCTGTCAACTCACTCACTGCAATGGAACTACGACACATTTCACTGATTCTATCCTGATTTCACTAACACTTCAAAAACATTTCACTGTTCAAATACTATGCACTGCCACTATAAACTATAAAGCTTCCCTGACAGGAACACGTTTCACTTACACAGCACACTTCACTGACACGACATACTTCTTCACTGATACAACACACTTCACTGACACAACATAATTCTTCACTGATACAACACTTCAATAACAACATATCATTTACACCCTTTAAGTACTGTGTATAATTACCGTCTATTAGTAAGGTCCTTAAGCCTATTTTTAAATACATTTTTGGTTGTTGGTAAAGCCTTTAGTAAGTCTGCAGGTAAAGCATTCCAGTCCCTGATAGTACGATTGAGAAAAGAAAACTTTCCAGTGTCCGTCCTCTGCCTTCTTTCCCTCAATTTATATGAGTGGTCGTTCCTTACGTAAACTAAGAACTATTACGATTTTGAGTATGATAACTTTCGTTAGGTTTTTATTTCTTCAAAATACAGTAAAGTATTAAGAATAAGGCCTGGTCCACAATAAACTGGGAACGGAAATGACGAGAACGGAAATATTGTCAAAATAAATGTATTTAAAGGCTGGTTCACACTCAACCGGGAACGGAAACGACAACAAGAACGGGAACGGATATTATGTTAAAATAAATGTATTTAAATGTGAACATTCACAATAGTTAGTTGTGAATGCTCACATTTAAATACATTTATTTTAACAATATTTCCGTTCCCATTCTTGTTTCGTTTCCGCTCCCGGTTTATTGTGAACCAGCCTTAAGTGTTTCACTCACTACTTGAGCTATCCAGACGGACGTATACATTATGCAGTGCACAGTACGCTGTCTACAGCTTATAGGATACAATATGGAGAGTGCATTTAAATTGAAAAAATAATCAAAGTCTAGATATTTAAACAAATTGTTGAAAATGATGGTCGTTCATTTCGATACAGGCTTCAATTCTCTTGTGTACACATTATCGAAAACGTTTGTAAGCACATCTTCTCAAATTGAATGTAGTGTTTTTGGAATGCAATTCTTTAATTCTTCTATTGTTGTAGGATGTTTAACAAACACAATATTATTTTACAGTAACCTCAAAAGAAATATTGCAAAGTATCAGTCGACATGGGGGCCATAATCCTGTGCCTCTTGAAATAATTCTGTACCTACTCTATAACAGAGTACCTTACTTACGTACTGTAAATTCAATCTTCACTTCTTCCCGATTCGCACAGATAAATTTACTTAGATTGCTTTCGAAGTAGTTACGTCGCAGGGTCGTAGAAAGAGGGTAAACCACGTGGCAGTTACTTAACGAGGCCCTTTTATTTAAATTATTTTAAACAGTTGTATAATATTACGTAGATGTCCAATTCCTGACTGCAAATGTTTCAGAAAAGAGCTGACAGCCTAGCCACTAGCCTTTGCAGAGGTGCCAGTAGAAACAGATGTTGGAAAGAGGGAAGCGACGTAACCAAATGGACACAGTACTTGTGCGAAAATATGATTCAATAGGGATATCCTGAACTAGCACCAACAGATAGCGCACGTGTACTATGACGGATGCACTTTGCGTGTGCATTTGTTTTTCGGTATATAATTGAGGATATACGTAGTGTATTAGTATATTAAATACACTTAAAAACAACTAAACATGGCAAATTTTTGTTATGTTCCTATATGTAAAAACCAGGGAAAGCTTTTTGTCTTCAATCAGGTCCCGAAATATTCTGAATATATACTTTAAACCTTAAAAAATATAAGTAATTAAATTGCGCCTCGAAAGTGCTAGTTGTTAAATAAAAGTAACTACTTCAAGTAAGGAATTGTTGACTACAGTTTCATTTTGGAAGAGAAAGAAGAAAAATTAATAAAAGCATATGCAACCTCGACAGCGAGCTATGTTCGCTTAGATTATATGCAGTAGTTGTAGGAGTCTCCGAAGTTTACGCCTGCGGTAAACTCTCGATAAACTGGAATATTTATTATCCAGGACAATAGTGAAATCCATTTCGTGAATAATGTTTTTAATGTACTGTACCCTAATTATTAAAACAATGTTTTAACTTAAAATTTTCAAAATCATCCCACACAGTATTCAAAACTGCATGTCCTTAACCTACAAAACGCACGACTAATCGTGATACTATTGCGATCATATTATATCATCCTATTAAAAATTGCATTTGATCTTTCTGCAGCTACGGAAAAAAATACAAGGAATTCAATCTCGATAGTCTCTTCCCTATAAAAAAAAACACATTGGTGGCTGCATATCATGTTTTCAGCGTACGGTTCTTAAATACTAATTATTAAAGAGGGCAATAACACTTTCGACATATTTCCTATTTTTTTATTCGTGCATATCGTTCTCAAAGTTCTCGTTTAGGTTCATGAACATTCAATTCACTCGTATTTATATTCTGCATACTGCAGATTTCCCCACTCATCTCGGGGAATCGCTCAATATTATACAGGTTTACGTTATTAATTATTGTAAATTAAATTATGAGGTAAGAAAATATTGAATTATATTAAATTATACTAGGTTATACAAAACAATTGTAAATATAATTTTGACACGCACAGAAAACCAACAAGCGGGAAAACGTAATCAACTGTAGCATTGACAAAACATAGCCCTACAACATGTTGCGCCGCATGGAACACTCCTGCCATCTGACGGTAAAACTTCGCATAAGATATCCCTATAATGAAAATGCACTTTATTCACTGGAAAATACGACCATATTTCTGGAACGTACTATACTCACTCAGTACTGTATACTGTGACCGTTCCATATGCGGCCTTGGTTCTGTGTGGAGTACGGTGGAAGTTTACTTGTAGAAGAGGTGGGAGGGAAGTACATTCAAAAATCAGGTACAATAAAAATTGAAGTAAAAATAAAATTTTGTCCCTGTACATAGTCTCAGTATTGCTTGTTAATTTCTTAGCATCGTGTAAGATACTAATTGTTAGTAATTATATTTCACGTTTAAAATATTATTGAATTTATAGCATAAACAGAGCGATATGGTACTTACCCCATGCCTCTGGCGCTGACTGTATAGCAATGAGTTGTATTTGCTTCTCTCTTCTCTTTCTTGACTGGAGATGTGATTTTTATGTATAATTTGAAGTTCGATGCTGCAGGTATCTGAAAAAATTAACAGAGCTCTCTTATTTACTCTGATATTAACACAAAGTATTCTGAGGAAATAGATTCAATGAAACGTTGGCTACAAAATCTTTTTTACATTCAATACACACACAAACAGTTCCAGCTGTGCCGCTGTTGAAAGATACCGCAGGTATCTCAGAGTCATTATTTGCTTTTAATAAGTGAGGGCTTTACAGGATACACAGAGGGCTGCCAAGTGAATTGCCGCGCTGCATTTCTCATGAATATTTTAGGCACATTAACAAACTCATATGAATAACTACCAGCAAAGATATACTCGTATCTCCCTTTCGGTGCGAATTTCAGCGCGTAGTAATGAATTAAAGGCCACGAATGCATTATTATATTGAAGACAGAGTCTCTGAGTTACACTTCATTTCTTATATTTTCGAACCATTTTGCTCTTTCAACTTTCTTCTTTTTCTTGTTTTCATTCCTTCAATTTGCCTTTTATTCTTGTTCCATCATCTTTCTCTTTCTTGCTCTTCCCTCACTTTCATTATTTCATTTCTTTCTGCCTTTCTTTCCATTCTCTTCTTTCTTTTCTTCATTTTGTTTCTCTTTTCATCATTATTTCCTCTTTTTCTATATTTTTCACAATTTTCACATCCTTTCACCTTGTTAATGTCACTGTTACTTCATTTTCCTACTATTGTTTGTTTCACTATAAAGAATGCCGATATGGAAAGTATCTAAATGTATCTGGTGTCTGAAGTGCCTCTAGAAACGAGGGTGCAATGCAGTGATGACTGGCTCCATTGAATAGGCAAGTGCATAATATTTAAGGGGAAAACTCTGAGATGCAATAGAGCCCAAAGCACAAATAATTTGTTCCTATAAAATAATATCAGTTTGCAGAAATTTTCATTGTGGTCCATAGTACTATGGAAATGAAGGAGAAGAGAATCATTAAGATGAAAAAGGTATTGTAAGCCAAAATACAACAAACTTGGAAAACCCCGACGACGATGATGATGATGATTATGATGATGATGAAAAACTGCAACGAAATAAGAAGTTACTTTCGTGGTGACATACAACCATACCAAAGAAATTCGTTAATAGAAAAGTCTGAAGGAAGATTGTAGGATGAGATTATCTGAATTAGGGTAAGAGTGAAGACAAGAAACTATAGAGTAAAGTGATGTGAAGAGATTTGTAACGAACTCGAAACAGACATATGTAGCCTTTTATGAAGTGAAGAAGAAAATTGAACATTATAGGCCTACATTTGTTTCTCATTTAGAAATATCATTAAATAATTTTGTACCCGAGTCTGAAGAAAATCTAGAACGTATTCAGACAGAGAATTGTGATTAATGTCGATGAATGTTTAAGACGATCTCTTGTGTTCTTTAAAGTCTTACTTTGAATAATCTTGCACCAATGTGGTACATCCGACGTCAACACGTTTATGCATCCTTCTTGCTGACTGTTCAGAACTATTGCTGAGCTGACGGAAAGCAATTTCTATTCCTTCTCCCGATGGTTATTATTTTTTCTGTCTCGCTCGTCTTTACCCCACCTCTTTTCCCTTCTTATATATATGTATTATCCAGTAGCTTCCATTTTTGTTCTCCTTTGTTCCGTAAAATTGAGTTTCTCGGCCGAGCATGTACAGAAGTACACGTCCAAAGCCCCTCTCTCCTTCTCGCTTATTCTATGCACCTGTCGAATTTATTTCACGGTACTTCCCAATATTTGTGTTCGTCTTACTTTTTACTTTTCTTCTCCTTTCAGTAGCTATAATTCAACGCTTTTCTTATGTTTTCTCGTTTTTAGTACATGTTTATTTTTTTCTCTGTTTTTGTTTCACGTCTTTGGCTAGAAAACTTTATATATTCCCTCCCCCCCTTTCTTCTCGTTCCTTGAAATTACATCTCTCTCCTTCTTCACAGTTTGTCGGCGAAGTTCTTTTCAAGCAGCGTGCAGTCTATGAACTCTCGGTTCCCTTCGCTGTTCTTATGTCATTTGTCAAGTGAGAGAAAATAAAATTCAGAATGACTTTAGCTGTGTTTTGTCTATGAGCTAAAACAGTGCTTTCGAGATTATAAAATGATTCAAATGAGGTTGCAAAATGGCGTATCACAAATAAAGAAAGAGAGGGAATTCACTGGAAAGTAGAATAAGATGGCAGACATACAAGAAGCTTTGTATCATCTCAGACTGCACTACAACTTGAGATGAGATGCTCCATTGTTTCCGGCTTCTCTTGTTTCTTCCCCACGAGGCACAGCAAGTTGACTGCCGGGGTGCGTCAATCAACTCAGACCTTGATTGCGAGTACATGCGTCCCTAAGGCTGATTTTTACGTTTCAGTTCCCTGTATGTTCTGAAGTCAGACATTTTCAATCAAGCCGTCTTTTAAAATTCAATGCTGTCAGATGGCGGGAAAAAATCCCGCAAAACAAGAATTTCAGATACTTGGCGGGATGGCGGTAGTTTTCTTACAAACTGGGTGAATTCGAGATTTTTGAAATCTTATAAGCTTACTTTTTATTAATTGCAGTTTAGCAATTTCAATATACACTTACAGTCTTACTAATAAACCGTGTATAGTTTTTATACGAGACTTATGCAGCGTTGAGACAGGAAACGTTACTAATAAACCATGCATAAGCGATGGATATATAAACAGTCTGTAACTATACAATGGGAATTGCTTTGCAGTAGTTATATACACGAAACCCCTTGTTTAAGCATTGTATATAGAGAAAAAATGACCGCCCCTTTAACAGCTGTTCGTATCGACTGTCATTTTATGATGATGGATGCCTTGTAACCACAGACGAACACACCAAAGAGCACAGAATAAGTAGAATATTATTGCTGTAGCTTGTTCTCTTTGACCAAATATAGTGTGGTTATCGATCAGAGCCAGTTGTACTATCGATTCTTAACACGCCACACTAGAGCGTTCTACCGGATGCAATAGAAAACCTCAGATATTCTATTACCTTTCTTAAGGAAATAATGACGAAACTATGACGTAGCTGTGTAATAGTTATACTGTTATACACGACGTATGTAGCGATTATTAAGTAAGGAATTTACACACGACTTATAAACGAGCTACTCATTGTATAAGAGAGTTAAACGTCTGTATATAGAGTTTTTATTAGTAAGACCGTTAATGTATATTTATCTTTTGTACACATCTGCATACTATTACTGAGACATCTGTCAGACACATGTCCAGCAATGAACGCTATAGAGCTTATTTATGCCTACCACTTGGTTTTCGAAGCAAAATAGCTTAAACAG